>NC_064849.1:28134353-28161566 GCF_024139225.1 Suncus etruscus
GTAGCTTCAACAACACTATGCATAAGCCCCCCAAACAAACAATAATAAAATATTATTTGTATTATTTATATATAATTTAGATATATAATTTAAATCTTATATATAAACACTATATTTATCATTTATATTATTAATAAAATAAAAAATAAAATATTTTTGCAAAGCAGTCAATGAAATACACTTGATCTTAGCCAAAAGGCCGAGAAGCGATTACAATCAATGAAATACCAAAACTTGTTCAAAATAATTCCAAGCCCAGGTAATAGGTATCTGGGGTCATACTCTGCTACTTATCTGCATTGGACATATTTCAGAATATTTCTATAATATATAATACAAATGATGCATGCAATCAAAGGACTTCATTCAACTGACTGTAAGTCAGAACAATTCAATTCCAGTGAGGAATAGACTACTGAGGACTCCATAAAGTTCATCCCGTGATCTACAGAAGGTTGAAGTTCCTAAAGAGTTCTCTTCTCACATACCACCTCTCCAAGCTCTCTTTTATTCCAAGAGCAGAACAAACTCTCAGGGGGAAAGAAAGGAGAGGGGCTGAAAGTTGTCACACTCCATCTACCAACACTCCTAAGGTGAATAACGAGTTCGAAAGCCAGAGTCTAAGATTCCAGATGCCCTTCAGTGCAACCCAAAATTGGGTGCAATCTCCTCTGACATGTGCAAACTCTGGAAAAACTAGCCCTGTTATTAGTCAAGAGTGCAGAGAAAGAAAAGGTTGGAACGACATGGCATTTGCTCTGGCATCTGGGAACCCAAATTTCCGAAAATTGGAGAGCCAAGGTCTCAATAGGTTGGGGGCACATCTAATTGAGCGCATTTGTCCAAATTTGTGGGGATATGTGCCTTAAATTGGGGGGGGGAAGGGCACAGCAGTTACGCTCAGGGATCTTAACTATTGGTACTTTACTATTGGTACTTTACTATTGGTACTATTGGGGAGTCACATATGGTGCTGGGGACTGAATGGGTTTGCCAGCCTTCCTTGCCTGGACTGTCTCTCTCCTGCTCTCTTCTGCACCTTTTGTTGAAGATAAGGCACACCAGACCACACCTATCGGTGCTCAGAGTTTACTCCTGGCTCTGTGGCCAGGGGTCACTCCTAAGGAATTCCTGTGAATACTGGGAATTGAACTCTGTTCTGCTCATGCAAGACAAACACTCTGTTAGCTGTACTATCACTCAGACCCCTGGTACACTTCTTATTTTATTGTTTGTTTATTTCTGTTTTGCGGTCACAGTCGTCGATGCTCAGGGGTTACTCTTGGCTCTGTGCGCAAATGCTACTGGCAGGCTGGGGGACCATATTGTATGACTGGAATTGAACACGCATCCATCCCGGGTCGGCTGCATGCAAGGCAAATCTCTGCCGCTGTACTATCTCTTTGGCCCCTTCTTCTATTTTGATTTGGGGGGCCACAGCCAGCAATGCTCAGGGATCACAAAGCATACGGGGTGCTGGACCTCGAACCCTAGTCAACTGCGCACAGGTATGCATGGCCTCTATGTCATCTCTCCGGCCCTACACCCCCACTTTTTATTTATTTTTTAATTCTAATTTTGTAAGTTTATTGATTTAGCTATAAAGAAGTAATTACCAAAATGTTAGAATTACCAAAAAATAGGAATTCTAGATAATATGGGTCCAATTTTTAAACAGCACAGTGGGGGAAGAAAGTTGCAAAGGGCGTGGAGCGAGAGAAAGTGAAGTCTCCAATTGGAGCCCGACACCCCTTGATCAATCAGCCTGTTCCAGCTTCCACTCTGCCATGTGCCACCAGGTATGTTCCGGAGGGCACTGCAACTGAGTCCCCGGGGCCACCTTGAGGGTCTAGCTCTGTCTTACCGAGCAGAAGGAAGGACAGGACCCATTGCAGCACGGCGGCCGTCTGCAGCCTCCTGGCCAGCGGGATGTTGAGGGGTGCGAACTCCACCTTCATGGCCCGGCAGGGGCAGATCCCGACCGAAGCTCGCTGCTCCCGGCCACTCGCTGCTCAACTGATCCGTGGGGCGGCGGCTTGGCAGCTCAGGGAAGCCGGCTGGGAGGACGCACCAGCGCCCGCTGCAGACGTGCAGGGCACTGCGCCCGGGGCGCACGGCCGCGCTCGCCTACTTGGCCCGGGGCGGCAGAGAGGGTCAGCAGGCGGCTGTGCCCGGGATATGGGGGCCCAGCACCTGATGTCTCCACCGCGATCTGCCCATTGTTGCACCGATCGATCACCGTGCGCCCTTCAGCATCCGCCTTTAAACCCACCCCTTCCTCCGAGCCCCGAGACTGGGTGGGGGAAGGCTTCGACCCAGGAGTGGCCTTCTCGCTGGAGATAAGCTTGTCTGGAGATAAGCCTCTGTCTCTACAAGATGGGTCCCCGTGTTTTTACTGGGTTCTGTCCACCCACACCTCTCCCTAAGTGGGGTGCAAACCTACAGAGTCTTTTGGTACTCCACGAGACACCTGGAAACCCCCCACTTTACTCATGCTTCCAACATGTAGTGGTTCCAAACTGCTAGGGAGAGAAACCTTTTGGGCTACCCAGAGTTACACCCTTCAACAAAGCACTCAAGCGTTGATTTTGTTCTGAGTATACGTTATGGCTTGGCAGATCACCATAAACAAAAGATCCCCATCACTGGGTGGAGAATTCTAGGTGAAGCCTATTGAATTGCTGGTAGGTGCTCGAACTAAGATAAGTTTCAAACAAAGGGACTTGGACTTGAATGGGCTCTAATGATGAACCTAATCTAATGATTAGCTGCAAAAACTTTACAGGCAAAAAGAGGTATGTAATTGTACAAAAATCCTGGGGTTGAAATACTCAAAAGACAAGTATGGAGGGCGTTTAGGATTGACCAAAGGGATGGAGGCCAGATCTTGCAGGTTGAGTTTAGGGTTCGTTTTTTGTTTGTTTGTTTTTGCTTTTGGGCTACACCCGGTGGTGCTCAGGGGCTACTCCTGGCTCTGCACTCAGAAAAAGTTCCTGGCATGCTCGGGGGACCATGTGGGATGCTGGGGATAGAACACGGGTCCGTCTCGGGTTGTCAGTGTGCAAACCAAATGCCCTATTACTGTGCTATCACTCCGGCCCTAGAATTCATTTTTAAGACTTATCATTAAAAGGTTTCCATTCAATGGGTTAGAAAGATGTATGGGTTCTAAATAGTAATTGATTCTTTTTTTTTTTTTTAAATAAATGTTAACTACCACAGCTAGGAAGCACCATTTGGCAGGTGGCTTCCGGCCACATTGGTCATTGATAGGAGGAATTTAGAACAGCACAAAATAGTGGTATTGGGGCCAGAGAGTACAAAGGTTAAGGTGCTTGTTGTGTATCTATCCTGCTTATTCTGGTTAGACTTCTCTTCACCAAGTCCGTTCCCTCACTGGAATTCACCCCCCAAACACAAGATGTGCCCTGCCCACCATAGGTTCACTCTGCTTCACTTAACCCCCAACCCCCTTTTTCTTCCAACATTGAATTCTTGATCTCATCCATGCAAAACTACACCATTGATTGTGTTCTCAGCCCTTTCTGCAATCTAGATCAAATAGTTCAGATAGGTATCAGGGACCTTTTGCAAGCAAAACTTACTAGCTTGATTTCTGAAATGGATATGTAGAGTCAATTCTTTCTTTTTGGGTTTCTTTTCTGAGTTTTTCCTCATGGTGTGTGTGTGTGTGTGTGTGTGTGTGTGTGTGTGTGTGTGTGTGTGTGTGTTGAGTATATATTCTTTTAGCTGCTCTGCAGAGCCCTTCATATGCCTGAGCTAATCCTTTTAGCCAGCCAGTAATATCAGCATGAGCCTCCGTTTTTCAGCTAAGGAAATCACATAGTTGTCAGAGTCAGGAGGCTCCAAATTCAGCTTTAATCAAGACATTGAGACCCATCCTTTTACTGAACCAAACCTGAAACAACTGAGTTCTTTGTGTTGGGCATCACCATTGGAGCAGACACAAAAGTGAATATGACAGGGTTTCTGAAACTTTTATGCTTTGGGCACTAGGTGAGGAATGGTGGGTGAATAAAATGCTGGGTAGAAAGGTTTCAATCTTTAGGGCTCACAATCTACTGCAGATGTCCTCAAACTTGTTAAAAAGGGGCCAGTTCATTGTGCCTCAGACCATTGGAGGGTTGGACTATATATAGTTTAAAAAAAGAACTATGAACAATAGTGACTCATGGGCCATAGTTTGAGGATCCCTGCCAGAGACTGAGAAGAGGAGTCAGAGTTAAGGAGAGGGGTCAGAGAGTTTGGTGCACATCCCACATAGGCAAACAGTGATCCGGGATGACTCAGCTGCTAAGCAGGACAGGCAGCAGTGGCAAGAACATCCAGCAGGCTGAATAAATGTCCTTGGAGGGGGCTGCATGTGGCCTGTGGGCCATATTTTGAGAACCCCTGGTATACTGGAAGAAACAGAAACTACCTTATAAATAATTTTATAATATTTTAAAATATTTTATAAAAATAAATATGCAATCATGTCCTGAAAGAAAAAGATAAGATCCAGAGCTAGAAGTGTGCCACTACATAGAACAGATTGGGGATGACAAGTATGGAAGCAGGACCACCCAAGAGGTTATTATAGTGGCAGAGTAGAGGATGGTGACTGACTTTCTGGCATAGCCAAGGAAAATGAGATGGGCATGGAATATGCTTGGAAGACAGATATTGGGGAATGACTCGATTCGTTGGGTTCACAAACTATTGGTAAACAAGAACAAAACACCCATAACTCTTCCAAATCAAAGACATTTATTATATTGCTTACTGCCTTTTTCACTTTCCGGGATATCCTAGTTGAATATAAAATGACTATTGGAACCAAGACTGTTGGAAATAAATGGTAATCTGGCTCCCAGGGGCTTTGTCTTCCTAAAATGAGTATTTTTAGTAAATGACATTGACATCAAGCAAGTATAAATAAAAGAGATCCTTGGGGGGTTCTGTGAAAGACAAAATTGGAAACCACTGCTAATCTTTGCTCCTTTTTCTTTCTTCAAAAAAGGTTTTGGGGTGGGAGAGATAAGATAGTGGGCAGGACATTTGACTTGCATGAAATCAACCCCAATTCAATCCCCAAAACTCCAGATGGTCCCCTTAACCTCACCCAGAGTTATCTCTAAGCACAGAGCCAGGATAAAACCCTGAGCACAGCAGATGTGATCTGAGAATTTAAAAAACAACAACAAATAAATACCAATTTTTGGCTCAAGAGTTAGTAGAGGAGATAAGGTGTTGTCTTGCATCCCACATATTTGTGTTTGAATCCCATGGACTGTATAAGGTCAACCAAGCACTACCAGGAATAATTATACAGCTGAGGCAGGGATCTGGCAAACCCCCCAAAGTTATAATTTTATTTACTTATTTTTGTTTGTCTTTTAGTCATACTTGGCAATGCTCAGGGCATACACCCAGCTCTTAAGTGCCTGAAATTGGAACTGAAGTCAGCAGCATATAAGGCAAGTACCTTAATGGCTGCACTATCTCTGCGCATCCCTCTCCAATTTTTTCCTCATAGGAAATTCACATTTTAATATGTTCATGGTTGTTGATGTTAAACATAGGACATAGTTAATATTAAATGGGAACACAATAAATTGTTAAAAAAAAAAAGGGACCAGATTAAAATCATATATGTGATGCAGGAGAGATAGCACAGTGGTAGAGTGTTTGCCTTGCAAGCAGCCGATTCATGACAGATTCTCATATGGTATCTCATATGATCCCCAGAGCCTGTCAGCTGCAATTTCTCTCTCTCTCTCTCTCTCTCTCTCTCTCTCTCTCTCTCTCTCTCTCTCTCTCTCTCCACTCTCTCTCCCCTCCTCTCTCCCCCCCCTCTCTTGTTTTTGGGTCACACCTGGCAGTGCTCAGGGGTTACTCCTGGCTCTATGCTCGAAAATTGCCCCTGGCAGGCACTGGGGACCATATGAGATGCTGGGATCCGAACCACCGTCCTGCATGAAAGGCAAACACCTTACCTCCATGCTATCTCTCTGGCCCCTAAGCAGCAATTTCTGAGCACAGAGCCAAAAGTAACTCCTGAGCGCCTTTGGGTGTGACCCCAAAACCAATATATATGTATGTATGTATGTACACACACACACACACACAAATGTAAATTGCATAACTTATTCATCTGGGTTCTGTGCTCCCTGATTTCTGTACTATTTCCCATTTAAACTCTACAAGATCTTTTTTTTTTCCAACTTTATTTTACTGAAACAATTGTGATCTACAGAGTCCTTCATAGTTGAAATTCAGTACATAATGAGTCACGGCCCTTCCCACCACCAGTGTCAACGTTTTCCCCCAATGGACACAGAGTGTATCCTATCCCACCACCCTTTGGCCCTTGGCTCCTGGCCCCAGTCTTTCTTTATTCCTTTCCTTGTAGTTTTGTTTTGTTTTGTTTTCTTTTTGGTTTTGGGGCCACACCCAAAAGCACTCATGGATTACTCCTGGCTATCTGCTCAGAAATCACTCCTGGCAGGCACAGGGAACCTTATGGGATGCCGGGATTCAAACCACTGTTGGTCCTGGGTTGGCTGCTTGCAAGGCAAACGCTCTACCGCTGTGCTATCTCTCTGGCCCCCTTTCCTTGTAGTTTTATATAAAAAATGTGGGAATATGTGATAAAATAAAGTAATCCATGTCCCAAGGTTCTATGAAAATAGGCAGGAGCCCCTATTTAAAAAAGAGATAAAAATATAATAAATAATAAAAAAGGTGTGTGTGGCAGGATTTTTGTTTGTTTGTTTGTTTTTGCACAGGCACAGCAAAATATGGGAAAATAAAAAGGAAAAACCTTTGGCTTAAGAACAGGGAGACTGGCCCGGAGAGATAGCACAGCGGCGTTTGCCTTGCAAGCAGCCGCTCCAGGACCAAAGGTGGTTGGTTCGAATCCCGGTGTCCCATATGGTCCCCCTGCCTGCCAGGAGCTATTTCTGAGCAGACAGCCAGGAGTAACCCCTGAGCAGCGCCGGGTGTGGCCCAAAAACCAAAAAAAAAAAAAAAAAAGAACAGGGAGACCTTACCTATGAAGCATCCTGGCATAAGACCTTTGACCTTTGCGTAAGACATATTATTGCTCCTTTTACTGCTGGAGAAAATGAGAAGAAAGATTTAAAATAAATCTTCAGTTTCTTGACAATAAAGCTAGGCTTCTCTTTGGTACAAATAGGTTTATTTCCAGAGCATGAACCACACTAGGCAGTTTCTCAAATGTTATTGCAAGGAAAGGGAAGTGGTTGAAAGAGAAGGATAAGTCACCAACAGGGGATAGAAAATGCAGAAGAGGAAATGTTTTAGAGTTTAGGACCAGTTACTTGTTCTAGAAACTAATTTACTATGATTTACTTATCTCAAACCATGAGTTTGACATTGGTGTCTGTCTATAAGTCAATGAAACATATTCATGTTTTTGAGCTTTTTTTTTTTGGGCCACACCCGGTGACGCTCAGGGGTTACTCCTGGCTATGCGCACAGAAGTTGCTCCTGGCTTCTTGGGGGACCATATGGGACGCCGGGGGATCGAACCAGGTCTGTCCTAGGCTAGCGCAGGCAAGGCAGGTACCTTACCTCCAGCGCCACCGCCCGGCCCCTATTCATGTTTTTGATATCCAACAACTATGTGTCACACCCTTTCTCTGCGATGAGGGGAAATAGTCACCATCCTGGAGAAGGAATGAGATGTTGACAGCCTTGATTGCTTCAGGATTACAAACGTCCTGGAAGAGTAGAATTCAAAGTCACTTCCCTATTTGGGTTTTCCTCTGTAATTTACAGTAGCTGACTTCTACTTGCTGGAGGTTGACAAGGCTCTCAGAGACCATGGCTATGAGGCTTCTATTTCACATGGAATGTCCTAAGTTTGCTGGAGATATTGAGCACTTTGATAATAGTGATGTAATGGTATACAACTGTATATCAAAACCATAAACATTAATGCAATTGTAAAGATAAATATTTAATGGAACAAAATAGTTTTTTTTCTTTTCTTTTCTTTTTTTTTTTTTTTGGATTGAGAGTCTTGGGACAAGACTCTCTCCCAAGTGAGAGTTTGGGACAAAGGTCACAGTTTTAACTTTTATAAGAGATATTAATCTTGGGACCAGAACAATAGTACAGCAGGGAAGGCACTTGCCTTGTATTTAGCCAACCTGGGTTTGATCCCTATCACCCCATATGAGTTCTGAGTATTGAGTACTATTAGGAGTTATCCCTGAGTGCATGACCAGGAAAAAAAGTATCAGTCATAAAAGTAAATATTCTTTATTTTCCTTTTATATTTTGTTGAGATATTTTACCACTGCCTGCCCAAACACACACACACACACACACACACACACACATACACACACACGTGCGCGTGCATGCACGCAAACATATGCAAAATTGTCACAGTTGATATAACTCTGTGTCCAGATATGGTGAGAATTCAAATGAAGATCCATTACTGTGGTTGTTTCCATAGAATGTTCTCCATGAAACTCTAGTTTCATGGTCTTTTCGGTTTTGGGGTCACACCTGGCAACACTCAGGCGTTACTCCTGGCTTTATGCTCAGAAATCGCTCCCGGCAGGCTCGGGGGACCATATGAGATTCTGGAATTCGAACCACTGTCCTTCTGCATCTAAGGCAAAGGCCTTACCGCTGTGCTATCTCTCCGGCCCCTTTATGGTCTTTTCAATGAAGTTCAGGAAATTTGGTCCCTCTTTCTTTCTGGGCAGAGTTGCAGGTATCTTGCTTGAGTCTCTAAGACTATTTTAGTGATTTTGGGCCAAGGTTTCCTTCCCTTAGTCATTTCTTGTTGCTCTCCATACACATTCAGTCTCAGACCTCGCAATACTGCTCCTGCCTTCTTTCCCTTCCTTTTCTACCTTGGAAAGCTTCATTGATGCAATGGACTGTTATCTTTTAATTAATGTTAATATATGATGTTTGCTCTACAAAACAGGTGATTTCATTGCTTCTTGTTAAACTACCACATGATTATAAATGATTCCTCTTAGAAGGTATTTGAGAGCCAGTAACATTTATTTCATGCCCTACCTCGTCCCATGATTCTCAGCTCCACTTTTGTTAGCATGTGGCCTAGAAACCAACTTCAAGGTCTTCAACCTAGACCATGGAAGAGCAAAGACAGAAAGATGACAACCAGCTCTAGTGCAGGGCAGGTTCTGGCAGAGTTGAAGGCAACTCAAATATCAGCATCTTGGGAGATGTGGCAACCCAGCCCCCTTAGTTTCTAAGAAGGTTCCCTACAATGGATGGGCTTGTATTCCCTGTAGCATCATTCTCATTGTTTACAGCTGTTTGACATCTTCTTTTTTTTTTTTTTTGGTTTTTGGGCCACACCCTGTGATGCTCAGGGGTTACTCCTGGCTATGCGCTCAGAAGTTGCTCCTGGCTTCTTGGGGGACCATATGGGACGCCGGGGGATGGAACCGTGGTCCGTCCTAGGCTAGTGCAGGCACCTTACCTCCAGCGCCACCGCCCGGCCCCTGTTTGACATCTTCTAATTTGAGTATCTCCCTTGGATCATTATAACATCTAAACAAGTCTAAGGTCTCAACGTTTGCAGCTTTTCTATCACCCTTAACTCACCCCCCACAATGTACCTAAAGTGACCTGTCTAAAATTCTAACTTAATCATGCAATTTCTATAATTCTACTTTGTTTTGTTGCAATACCTGGTAGAATTTAGGGCTTACTCCTGGCTCTGTGCTTAGGGATCACTTCTGGCAGAATTTGGAGGCCCTAGATTAAATCTGGGTTGCACATGTGTCTTAACCACTGTTCTCTCTAGCTCCTATCATTCATTTTTATCCATAATACATACCATTTCCCCATTTCAAGTTGCCAGAATTTCTCCCTTGGGTCATTATAACATCTAAACAAGTCTCAGGCTTTAACTTTTGCACTCTGAACCATCACCCTTAACTCACTTCCCACAATGTACCTAAAGTGACCTGTCTAAAATTCCAACTTAATCATCAATTTCTCTGCTTTCTATGGATGTCTTCCTATTGCTTTCCAGAGTCCAGTCTTTTCAGCCGTTTTGATCCCTACATTAGTAAATATTTACAAATGTTTTTATGTAGACCTCCAACTCTCACCTTCCGAGTTTGAGTGGTAGAAGGGCCAGACCTGGTAATGCTCAGGAGCTACTTCTGGTTCAGTGCTTGACACGATCTCTTCTAGTGGGTTCATGCAGTTCTGAGAATCGAACTCAGGCCTCCTGCATGCAAAACCTGAGGTTGGCTTTTGAGCTACTCTCCAGCCCTACCTTCCAGGGTTTAATCCGTCTGAACTTAGTTGAACAATCAATTTTCTGAAAGATGTGAGCTTCTAGGGTCTTATGAACAAACAGGGATTGAAATACTTCAAGGTCTATCTCTGCTCTCTTTTTTCTTAGAGTCAGTGGCCTTTCACCTTTCTGCAAATCCATTTTCCCCATGTGGAGGAAAATATGGTCGTGAATGATTTCATTAAATAAAATGGATCTTAAGTTATATCTTTACAAATCCTGGACCCATTTACAGGATGACAGTGCTTTAAGACGGAGACTGAAATGGAGACTGTCCTACATAAGAAGGAACAATCAGAGAGTGTTCTGAGTTTCTGGATTGTAAAGATTTCAAAGAGAGGACTGTATAAAGAAGATTCTGATTAAGTTCATTGTCTCTGGTTTTGACATACTTGTGGATGGCTATGATCCTGAAAATGTTCTTAGAGAAATGGAAGCTTAGGGGTGTTGACCTCAAACAAAAATAAACAGTTTATTCAGAAACCAAACAACAAAGGGAAGATTCACAAGTATGTTCATGGAACGACCCATATGCACTTTCAAAATCCAAGACTAACCTCTATTGCCAAAAAAAAAAAAAAATCTCAAGAATCCCATCCTTGCTTCCAATAGAAGGGAAACAATACAGTTTCTTTAAAAATTTTTTTTAAAGATCTGTGATTTATGGGCTGGAGAGATAGCATGGAGGGAGGTAAGGTGGTTGCCTTTCATGCAGAAGATCATCGGTTCGAATCCTGGCATCCCATATGGTCCCCCGTGCCTGCCAGGAGCAATTTCTGAGCATGGAGTCAGGGTAACCCCTGAGCATTGCCGAGTGTGACCCAAAAACCACAAAACAAAACAAAAAAAAACTGTGATTAACAAAGTTATTGATAGTTGAGTTTTAGGCATATATTTCAATACCAATCCCACTACCAGTGTCAACTCCTATCAGCAGTGCTTCCATACTCTCTCACCTTCAAACCTCAACCAACCTCCCTCACCCTTCACCTGCCACCTTGGCAGTCACATTAATCAAAGTTCAGTGGTTTAAGACTAGATCTCATATTTTCAATATTGTGAGTCTGTGCTTTGGGTGTATAGCTATCTTCTACTCTCCCACAACACCAATACAATGGAAGCCTTGTTCCTTGCTCCCCAACTACTTCCCTTTCTCACCTTCTTCCTCCCTTAACCTCTTCTCTTCTCTTCTCTGCTCTCCTTCCATAGTACTGAGATCAAGAGTGATCTTTCTATCCCCCTTTACTACATTATATATTTTCATCCACTTATTATATATATATACCACAGATAAGTAATCTCATTCTGTGTTTGTCTTTCTTCTTCTGGCTTACTTCATTCAACATATATCCCAGTTCCAACCAGGTTGCAGTAAATTACTTGATTTTCTTATCCTTTTCATTTGCATAGTATTCCACTGAAACAGCATAACTTTAAAAAATTTTTTTTATTGAGACCAATGTGAATAACAAATCTTTCACAGTTGTATATCAGGCACATAGTGACAGTGAATTAGGGGCAATCCCATCACCAGTGTTGACCTCTCTTCACCATAGTTCCCAGCATGCATCCCATGTAGCTGGTCCATTTTGTGTATAGCTTATTATAGTTTGGAACTCTTAATTCTATTGTAGTTAACTTTAGTTTGGGTATTTAGATCTGACCATTTTTTATTTCCATTCAGTGCTCCTGAGACCACTTGGTCCCTGGGTACCATCCACATTTTTCCCCTTTTCTCTATTTGTAGCAAGACATAGAAATATGGGCAGAACAAGATGATTCATAGTTCTATGGTTTTGTATAAAAGACTGGAACCCCTATTTAGAAGCTATAAATAAAATTAAAAGAAGAATAAAAGATAAAAAAGGAAAAAAGGGGGGCAAATGTGGCAAGTTTTGTTTTGTTTTGTTTTGTATAGGGACAGTAAATGTTGAAGAAATTAGAAAGAAAATTCCATTGGCCTAAAAGATACAGGTGTCTCTACCTTTGAAGCATACTGTCATAAGACTGACTACAGGCTCTGAGAATGTTAGTTGTCAGATCCCAAAGTCTTTCTTTATGGTCCCAGGAAAAGTTATGTTCAGGTGCAGTTGTCAAAGTCAGTCCTCTGTAATTAGAGATCTTGGCTTTTGCACAAACCCTAGGATGGAACACACTGTCCTGATTTCATTTCATCCTGAGGTGGTGAGGTAGGGCAACCTGCTCTTAGATCAAGTGAAACAGCACAACTTCTTATGGAAAGTGCCAGGCATGTTGGGTCCTGTAGTTTGGTGACTTATACAGGCATGAGGCATTTTCTATCCTTATGAATTCACTTAACTAAGGTTCTTAATATTAATGTTCATGGGATAAAGAAAAGTTTGGGTTCTGAGGATAAGCTGCCAACCAGTGGGCATCTAGATGTTAGACACGTATGTTCAGAGATTGTAAGAAATATGGATTCAGACAGTGACTAGAGAGGAGACTGGGACTCCAGTGTGTTTATGTATCTACTATTTTTGGATCACACCTGATGATTTTCAGGGTATTTTTCCACCCCAACTCTGTGCTAAAATGTCTCTCCAGGAAGTGTTCATAGGACTATGTGCTGTACCAAGGACTATACCAAGTCAGCTGCATGCAATGCAAACACCTAATCCACTGCAGTATCTCTCTAGCTCTCCACATGAATTTCTGGGGCTATGAAATTCTTTTGCACCAGCATCCTGTAGTCTATGCATTACCATATTTTCTGGGATATAAGATGACTGAGCATATAAGACAACCCCCTGCTTTTCTTGTTAAAATATAGGTTTGGGCTATATTCGCTGAATAAAACTATTTCTCTTTTAATGCACACCAAATGGAAAATAAAAAACGTAAGAGAAAAAAGTAGAACCCTCAAAGGTTAACAGTATGTTTAATAAAGCTAGACTTTGGAGAGCCAACGATCATTTTACATTTGTCATTTGTTGTGAGTGACTGTGATTTTTTTGTGATCTACATTGAGAGCAGGGAGGGGGGCTACTCCAAAAGCAGCTGACTGGGATGCAGTGATTAGTAGGGTAGCTAGAGGGAGACAGAGCACCTCCTCTGTGTTCCATAAAAGTTGAACAGAGGACTGAACATCGGAAAGCCAAGCTGCATACCAGTGATGACACCTGGCGGCTGGATGGAATGCAGCGCTTGGTAACTCGGCTCCTCTGTGTGCCCTGAAAGGTTAATCAGGACAAGTAGAGGGCTGACTGATGATGCCTGGCAACTGGATGGGATGCGGTGGTAAGAGGGGGGCAGATCACTTGTCCCTGAGCTGGAGTAAGTTTCAGCATGCTGTATATCGGCATATACGACAACCCCTGACTTTTAAGAAGTTTTTCATGGGTTAAAATGTTATTTATATGCTGGAAAATACAGTATTTAGTATACTTAGATTGTCTCAGAGATGAGGCTTCTTAGTATGCAGCAATTAGTTCAAGGTCTCAGTTCTCAGTTTGAATATAGGATTTTAATTTGTTGCTAATTTATAAAACGTAATGCTATATTTCATTAGCTTTCATATAGTGATGATAGCAAAATTCAAGAAAAACTAAGAGAAGAATTTTAATAATTGAGGAATAGCTAATTATATAGATGGTTTAATAAACTGATTAAAAATACAGGTCTGGAGAAACAGTACAGGGGATAAGGAAGGCACTTGCTTTGCTTGCATCAACCCAGGTTAGACCTTCAGTACCATAATGGTCCCTGAACAGTCAGGGGTTATTATTGAACACAAAGCCAGGAATAAAACCTTGAACACTGCTATAGGATATGGCTCAAATCCATCCCCTGGACCCCTTCCAAAAAGATTATTTGATTTTAGTTTAAAATGAAAAATACTGTGGATGTGACTGTAAGGAAGTCAGCCTGATCAATCTATTTTGAGTGCGCAGACCTGGGGTTCACAAAGATCCTCCAATAAAAACCCAAAAAATGCAGTGTTTGGTCATTTCCTTAAGCTTCAGGGTTATATCTAAAGGGTTTAGAATTCTCTGGGAGTATTATAGGGAAGACTCTAAAATTTCATCAGAAAAGAATCAGTACTTTTTCTGGGATACACAGCAATATAGACCAAGCCTGATTATAGTACATGCTATTATTTATTATCTTTTTTTTTTTTTTTTTTTGGTTTTTGGGCCACACCCGGTAATGCTCAGGCTTTTGCGTTCAGAAGTCAGTCGTTCCTGCCTTGGGGGACCATATGGGATGCCGGGGGATTGAACCGCGGTCAGTCCTAGGCCAGCGCTGGCAAGGCAGACATCTTTCCTCTAGCGCCACCACGCCGGCCCCTATTATTTATTATCTTATTTTACATTCTTGCCTAGAAACAACAGACCAATTTTACTAAAAACCCTAGAGGACTTACAGTTTCAGCTTCCTTGTATTTACATCTTTTGAGTATTAACATTCATATGTGAAGGAAACTTTGAGGTTTCAAATTACTTCTGCAAACTTTCTCCTCGCTGACATCTGATGAGGTCTTATCTTCATTTTGGGTGTGAGAAAACCAGCTGGAATGGGCAATACTTGCTTTGTTTATATTTTTTTTCTAATTCTTGGTGAAGTGTACTCCCAGCAGTTCTCAGAGTACTTGAGCTACTCCCATCAATACTGTCTCTCTGTGTGAAGGGTTCAGCAATAGATCCCATGCATGGCTGTGTACTCAGAGACCCTGTGGTGCTAGGGATTGATCTCTCTGATGCAACACTTGCTTTTGGAGAGAAAAAATTCACATACACTCTCAATGTGGCAAACCTAGGATTCTGCAGCTGTAATATAACATGTCAACCTATTGCATTTGTGTAGCAAGGATTTTAGCTAAAACTTCTTTCCCAATTACTGCTGAACCCACACAAATATTACATCATTCCCAATTACTACTGAACTCACAAATATTACAAGAAGTGGCCCAATTATTTCAGACACTTTCTCCATGCATGTAACTTGTGCAATCAAAAGTAATGGAGGACCTAAATGGATCTGTCCTTGATCCTAAATAATAAAGGGCTAGACTATATACTAATATCTGATTAGGCAGGGAGGAGAGCTGGACATGTTTGTTTTATAATAGGCTTGGGATTTTTTCTCACAATAAAAGCAATCCTTATATATTGCATTCTATAGAACAAACAATAAAAGTGCAACAAAGGAAATAATCTCACCATCCAAAGATTTGGTTAACATTTGGTTATCATGCAAATTGTCCAACTTTTACTCACATACCATATATTCAAGTATTTTGTTTTGTTTTATTTTGTTTCTTTGGCCACTCTTGTAGCTTTCAGAGGCTACTCCTTATTACCACTCAGAAATAACTCCTGGAAGGCTTAAGGGACTGTATGAGATGCTGGGGACTGAAACAAGGTTGGCTGAATGGAAGGCTACCACCTTACTCACTGTGCTATCACCCTGCCTGATAAACAAACATTTTAAAAATAAAATCATCAATTAGATACAAAGTTTAAAAGTGGTTGAAGGTTGAGTTTCAGTCATATAATATTCCAACACCTATCCCTTACTAGTGCACATTTCCTATCACCAATGTCCCCAGTTTCCCTCCCATTTCCTCCCCGGCAATCTTGCCTTTATGGAAGACACTTTTCTTTTCTTTCTCTCTCCCTCTCTTTCTGTTTCTCTGTCTCTTCTCCTTTTTTCCCTTTTAGACAAAGTGGTTTTTAATATTTTTACTTAACGGGTAACATCAATAGTATTTTTTTTTAATAAAATGGGCCAGGAAATTGCCTCAGAGGGCTGAGTACATGCTTTGTAAACAGCAGGCCCTGGATTTAATCCCTAGTATCATATCAGGAGTAGCCCCACCACTCTACTCACAAGATCATGGGTGTGGCCCCAAAACCCACTCCCTCCCCAAAAAAGAAAAAAGGAACAAAGAAAGTGAAAAATCAATAACTTAAAGTATTATATGTTTAGTCACTAATTTTATATTATATGTTGTGATATTTTAGTTTTTTATGATGAGAATTTTTAAAGATTTATTCTTTCTAAAGTATAAGATTTGGATCTGGTGTACATTGGGTAGAGTTCCCTGAACCCCATATGGTCCTCCAGGCCCACCGGGAGTGCTCCCTAAATACAGAGCAGGGAGTAAAACCCTAAGCACCACTGGGATTGCCTCAAAAATAAACAACAGAAGACATGCCCATTATTATATTTAGTCACTGTATTATACATTGTAGTCCAGCTCTGTTTACTTTGGGGCTGGAAGTTTGTATGTAAAGTCTCTTTACCGCTTTCATCTACCCACCTCCATTCAATATCATTGCTAATGTCTGCCTGGTATTCTATTATAAGGAAGTTTCAGATTATTTTTTAAATCATGTCCATGTTATGCGACACTTAACTCTCAAGTGTTCTATATTATAAACAGAAGAATGCTTGCTTGATTATTTCTTTGGACTATTCCTGAGAGTAGAATTTCAGGACCAAGAGAATGCATATATAAAAGTTGGGTTCATATTGTTAGATTGCTGGAACCAGAGTAATAGTTCAATGGACTGAGCATATGCTTTGCAAGTGAGAAAGAATTCCAGATTTTATTCCTAGCGTAACATAGTCTCCCATGCACTGCCAGGAACAACCCCTAAGCACTGATTAGGAAGTAGCCCCTGAGAATAGCCTGGTGTATCCCCAAAACAACAACAAAAAAGCAAAATACTATCATATTGTTTTCTTTTATTTGTTTTTGTTGTTGTTTGTTTGGGCTATACTTGGTGGTGTGTATGGCTTGCTCCTAATTCTATACCCAGGGATCCCTCCTAGTAGGACTGGGGACCATATGGTAAGGTAAGAGCCCTACCTGCTATATTTTTGCTCAGGCTTGAGACTGCTCTTATATTATTGACAGGTATGTTTCAAAGCATACTTTGAAACATGTTTCAAAACTTCCTAAACCTTTGTCAACACATACTAGGTATATGGTTTATTTTTCTTTCTGATCCTCTCACTAGAGGACATCCCTAATTCCACTATTTTAGTTTGCATTTCTGCTCCCCCTTCTTTTTATTTGTTTTATTATTTATTACTAATATAAACCTGTATTTTTTTTTCTGGTTTTTGGGCCACACCTGGCAGTGCTCAGAGGTTACTCCTGGCTGTCTGCTCAGAAATAGCTCCTGGCAGGCACGGGGGACCATATGGGACACCGGGATTCGAACCAACCACCTTTGGTCCTGAATCAGCTGCTTGCAAAGCAAACACCACTGTGCTATCTCTCCGGGCCCATAAACCTGTATTTAGTAAACAAATTTATTCACTTCCTCTGCCTTTTTTCCTTCTATTTAAATCACTAGGAAAAGAAGATATATACAATGAGCACTGTTATTATGAAAAACATACTTCAAATATTTATTAGGGGTCTGCTCTGGGAAGTCACTTTTTGGTTTGTTTATTTGGGGTCCACACTTGATGGGACACAGAGGCTACTCCTGATGGCTTGCTGGGGGTAGTTCCTGATGTTTCTTGGCGGAGCATGCAATGGCTAGGATTTAACCAGAGCTTCCTGTATGCAAAGCCAGTACTTGAACCCTTTGAGTCATCCTCCTGACTTTGACTCAGTGCTGACTTTGACTCAGTGCTGACTTTCACTAAGCACTGAGTGATGCTTAGTTTTTATTAGTAAGCACAATACAAACATTTATGACCTTAGGGTTGGAGAGATTGCTCAAATGTCTGGAGTATGTGGAGACATCAAGTGCAATTCCTGGCAATGCTACAGGATTTTATGAGCACCATTGAGCTCTGGCGGGTGGGCAGAACGTGCAGGATGGGCTTGAATATCACTAGGAATAACTTCCAGAACCTCTGAGAACTGACTGGGAACCCCTGCACACATGCAGAAAAGGGGGAAAAGGGCAAAAATTTATGCCCTTGAAACTTATATGTTAGCTGGGAGAGACAAGTCTAAACTAAACACCATAATAAATAGTATAGTCAGGAAGAGGCCAATTCTATATTAACCTATAGGCTGCACTTGATTTCTAATGAAATACTGAGGATGATTTCAGAACTTGACAGTATTTAAAAATAAAGAGAGCATTGAAGGCATACCAACTTGCAAATATTAAACTTGAAAATATTCACTTCCGGTTCTCGAAGGCCCGCGGCGCCCCAGGCTGCAGAAAGTCAAATATTGTCTAAAAGCAAAGTGGAACGTACCTGTCAACTGAGAAAACTGCTACCGCTTATGGTTGACAATATTATTAAGTCAAGTACAGAAACTTGGACTTGAACAGTGCAAGCTTTAGACTTGCATTGAAAGTGAACAGCGAGAAGCTGGATTCCCTGCTTGGGACATCAGGCGGGGAAAAGACACGAATCTAAGCCTGCGCAGAGGGGCCCAACTGTGAGTGTGAACTGTAAATATCTGTCTACTGTCCTCTTGTGTGAAACTCTTGGGAGTGGAGCAAAAGAGGCTCCAGAAATCTGCTCTCCCTATCCTGGAGGCCATTTCCAGGGCGGGATTCAGAACATAAAAACCGGCCGGCAGACTGCTGCAGAAGCTGGATTCCCTGCTTGGGACATCAGGCGGGGAAAAGACACGAATCTAAGCCTGCGCAGAGGGGCCCAACTGTGAGTGTGAACTGTAAATATCTGTCTACTGTCCTCTTGTGTGAAACTCTTGGGATTGGAGCAAAAGAGGCTCCATCAGAGCACGGCCGCTCCGCTTCGCTACGCGGCCGTGCGCTCCTTATAAGAAAAGAACACAATTGCAACAATAAGAAAAAATCACAATAAGAACTGTGCTATATCAGAGAAGCAAGCATTTCTCTCTGGACTGTCTTCTCTGTTGCATGCTCGGGCCTAAGATTTGACCCAGTGTGAGGCTTCATCCACGGAGGACTCCCCTCCCTTAGAGGCAAGCCAGCCCATCCAGAAAGGGAGGAGCCAGAGGAGTGTGCTGCCTACATCATATAGACAATGAATACCACCACAACACGTAGAAAAACCCACAATACAAGTGTGACAATGGGGAAACAACGCAGGCCAGCATCAGACATAGAGAATGAAGATGACAATTCTGAGGACCAGATAATGACTGAACAACTAATCAACCTCTCAGATAAGGACTTTAGACTAGCAATATGGAAGGTGCTCAACAGACTCCAAGAAACCATGGATCGAGTTGAACAGAACACTAATAAGAACCAAGAAAATATGAAGGCAGAAATGACAAAACTCCAAACTGAAATAACATGTCAACTAACAGGACTGAAAAAGTCAGTAAACGAAGTGAATGACAAAATGGATAAGCTCTGGGACAGGGTATCAGAAGCTGAGAATAGACTTGGTGCTGTGGAAGATGAGATACATAACAATTCCATACAGCAGGAGAGATTGGACAAAAAACTTAAAGCAAATGAGCAGACAATGGAAAAATTAGTCAAAGAATGGGAACAGATGAAAATAGAAGTCTATGATAAGATCAACAGAAACAACTTAAGAATCATTGGCGTCCCAGAGACCCAGGAAGAAAATTCCCAGGAAGAATCAATGGTCAAGAACATCATTAAAGAGAAACTTCCAGAGCTAAAGAATATAGGTGATCAAATCCTGCATGCTCGAAGAGTACCAACCAAAAGAGACCCCAGAAAAACCACCCCAAGACACATCCTAGTCACAATGACAAATCCCACAGATAGAGACAGAATTCTGAAAACAGCAAGATCAAAAGGGGAAATTACATTCAAGCAAGCATCCTTGAGATTTACAGCAGACCTGTCACCAGAAACACTCAATGCCAGAAAGCAGTGGTGGGATATTGTGACAAGACTGAATGAAATGAATGCTTCACCCAGAATACTATACCCAGCAAAACTCACTTTCCGGTTTGACGGAAGAATACATGGTTTCACTGACAAAAAGCAGCTCAGAAACTTTACAGACACAAAACCAGTCTTAAGAGAAAAACTGAAAGACCTAATTTAAGACAAGACTAACCAAAAGACACCAAATTTCGATATAAAGATGGCATTAAATCCCAGGACAATTCTTTCTCTCAACGTCAATGGTCTAAATGCACCAGTCAAGAGACACAGAGTGGCTAAATGGATCAAAAAACTCAATCCAACCTTCTGCTGCCTACAAGAAACACACCTGAATAGTCAGAACAAACATAGACTCAAAATAAAAGGCTGGAGAAAAATCATCCAAGCAAACAACACCCATAAAAAAGCTGGAGTGGCCATACTAATATCAGATAATGCAAACTTTATACTCAGGAAGGTTGTAAGGGACAAAGATGGACATTTTATATTAATCAAGGGGTATATAGAGCAGGAAGAATTCACTCTCCTAAACATATATGCACCAAATGAGGGGCCAGCAAAATATTTAATACAACTGTTGACAAATCTGAAAAATAATATCAATAACAACACAATAATTGTGGGGGACCTTAACACGGCTTTGTCAACACTGGATAGGTCAACCAGACTGAAACCCAACAAGAATATACTAGACCTGAGGAGAGAAATGGAAGAAAGAGGCCTAGTGGATATATATAGGACACTCCACCCCCAGAAACCTGGATACACATTCTTCTCCAATGTACATGGGACATTCTCCAGGATAGACTACATGCTGGCACATAAAACATATCTCCATAATATCAAGAGGATAGAAATTTTGCAGACTACCTTTGCTGACCACAAGGCTCTGAAATTATTTGTGAATTCCAAAGGGACACAGAAGAAAAACATTAACACCTGGAAGTTAAACAGCCTCATACTCAATAACCAGTGGGTCCGAGATGAAATCAAGGAGGAAATCAAAAGGTTCCTGGAAACAAATGACAATAAAGACACAAACTATCAGAACTTATGGGACACAGCAAAAGCAGTACTGAGAGGAAAATTTATAGCTTTGCAAGCACACATCAGGAAGGAAGAAGGAGCTTACCTGAGTAGCTTAATGACACAGCTAATAGAACTAGAAAGTGCTCAACAAAAGGACCCAAAAATAGGAAGACAGAAGGAAATAACAAAGCTGAGAGCAGAAATCAATGAAGTGGAAACCCAAAAAACAATCCGAAAGATCAACGAAAGCAGAAGTTGGTTCTTTGAAAAAATAAACAAGATTGATAGACCACTGGCAAACCTAACAAAGAAAGAGAGAGAGAGAAACTTGATAACTCGTATTAGGAATGAAAAAGGAGAGATCACTACTGATATGACAGAGATTCAAAGGGTAATCAGAAACTACTTTGAGAAACTCTACGCCACTAAAAATGAGAACCTGGAAGAAATGGATAAATTCTTGGACTCTTATAATCTTCCACGGTTGAAGGAAGAGGATGTAGCATATCTAAACACCCCCATCACCATTGATGAAATCAAAACGGTAATCAAAGGTCTGCCGAAAAACAAAAGCCCAGGCCCAGATGGATTCACTAATGAATTCTTTCAAACTTTCCAAGAGGAACTACTACCAATCCTGGCAAGACTCTTTCATGAAATTGAACAAACGGAAACACTTCCAAATAGCTTTTATGAAGCCAACATCACCTTGATACCTAAACCAGACAGAGATGCTACAAAAAAAGAAAATTACAGACCAATATCGCTGATGAATGCCTATGCAAAGATCTTCAACAAAATCCTGGCAAATAGGATTCAATGCCTCATTAAGAAGATCATCCACTACGATCAAGTAGGTTTCATCCCAGGAATGCAAGGCTGGTTTAACATCCGTAAATCCATCAACATCATACACAACATCAATAACAAGAAAAATAAAAACCACATGATCATATCAATAGATGCAGAGAAAGCATTTGATAAGGTCCAACACCCATTCTTGATCAAAACTCTCAGCAAGATGGGAATGGAAGGAACCTTTCTCAATCTAGTTGAAGCCATCTACCACAAGCCAATGGCAAATATTATCCTCAACGGAGAAAAACTAAAAGCCTTCCCTCTAAATTCTGGTACAAGACAAGGCTGTCCTCTCTCACCACTCCTATTCAACATAGCACTGGAAGTACTTGCTATAGCGATTAGGCAAGAAAAAGATATCCAGGGAATTCAGATAGGAAAGGAAGAAGTCAAGCTCTCACTGTTTGCAGATGACATGATACTCTACTTAGAAAACCCTAAAGACTCCACCAAAAAGCTTCTAGAAACAATAGACTCATATAGCAAGGTGGCAGGCTACAAAATTAACACACAAAAATCAATGGCCTTTCTATACACCAATAGCAATAAGGAAGAAATGGACATTAAGAAAACAATCCCATTCACAATAGTGCCACACAAACTCAAATATCTTGGAATCAACTTGACTAAAAATGTGAAGGACCTATACAAAGAAAACTATAAAACTCTGCTCCAAGAAATAAGAGAGGACACGCGGAAATGGAAACGCATACCCTGCTCGTGGATTGGCAGGATTAACATCATCAAAATGGCAATACTCCCCAAGGCATTATACAGATTTAATGCTATCCCTCTAAAGATACCCATGACATTCTTCAAAGAAGTGGATCAGGCACTTTTGAAATTCATTTGGAACAATAAACACCCTCGAATAGCTAAAGCAATCATTGGGAAAAAGAATATGGGAGGAATTACTTTCCCCAACTTTAAACTGTACTACAAAGCAATAGTTATCAAAACAGCATGGTATTGGAATAAGGACAGGCCCTCAGACCAGTGGAATAGACTTGAATACTCAGAAAATGTTACCCAGACATACAACCACCTAATTTTCGATAAAGGAGCAGGAAACCCTAAATGGAGCAGGGAAAGCCTCTTCAACAAGTGGTGTTGGCACAATTGGATAGCCGCTTGCAAAAAATTGAACGTAGACCCCCAGCTATCATCATGCACGAAGGTAAAATCCAAATGGATTAAAGACCTCGATATCAGCCCCAAAACCATAAGATATATAGAACAGCACATAGGCAAGACACTCCAGGACATTACAGGCATCTTCAAGGAGGAAACTGCACTCTCCAAGCAAGTGAAAGCAGAGATTAACAGATGGGAATATATTAAGCTGAGAAGTTTCTGCACCTCAAAGGAAATAGTGCCCAGGATACAAGAGCCACCCACTGAGTGGGAGAAACTATTCACCCAATACCCATCAGATAAGGGGCTAATCTCCAAAATATACAAGGCACTGACAGAACTTTACAAGAAAAAACCATCTAATCCCATCAAAAAATGGGGAGAAGAAATGAACAGACACTTTGACAAAGAAGAAATACAAATGGCCAAGAGACACATGAAAAAATGCTCCACATCACTAATCATCAGGGAGATGCAAATCAAAACAACGATGAGATACCACCTCACACCACAGAGAATGGCACACATCACAAAGAATGAGAACAAACAGTGTTGGCGGGGATGTGGAGAGAAAGGAACTCTTATCCACTGCTGGTGGGAATGCCGTCTAGTTCAACCTTTATGGAAAGCGATATGGAGATTCCTTCAAAAACTGGAAATCGAGCTCCCATATGATCCAGCTATACCACTCCTAGGAATATACCCTAGGAACACAAAAATACAGTACAAAAACCCCTTCCTTACACCTATATTCATTGCAGCACTATTTACCATAGCAAGACTCTGGAAACAACCAAGATGCCCTTCAACAGATGAATGGCTAAAGAAACTGTGGTACATATACACAATGGAATATTATGCAGCTGTCAGGAGAGATGAAGTCATGAAATTTTCCTATACATGGATGTATACGGAATCTATTATGCTGAGTGAAATAAGTCAGAGAGAGAGAGAAATACGCAGAATGGTCTCACTCATCTATGGGTTTTAAGAGAAATGAAAGACATTCTTGCAATAATAATTTCCAGACACAAAAGTGAAAAGAGCTGGATGTTCCAGCTCACCATAAGAAGCTCACCACAAAGAGTGATGAGTTTAGTTAGAGAAATAACTACATTTTGAATTTTCCTTATAATGAGAATGTATGAGGGAAATGGAGAGCCTGTTTAGAGTACAGGCGGGGGTTGGGTGGGTAGGAGGGAGACTTGGACATTGGTGATGGGAATGTTGCACTGGTGATGGGTGGTGTTCTTTACATGACTGAAACCCAAAAACAATCATGTATGTAATCAAGGTGTTTAAATAAAAAAATAAAAATTAAAAAAAAAAAGAAAATATTCACTTCCAAGTATTAAATTGTATTATAGAGTGATACAATTTAAGGTAGTCTGGTATTGGCAATGAAACTGATAGTTCAGCAATACGGCCACATATAGATAAACATTTCATATATATTGAAGCAGAGGTCCTCAAACTTTTTAAACAGGGGGCCAGTTCACTGTCCCTCAGACCATTGGAGGGTCTGACTATAGTAAAAACAAAACTTATGAACGAATTCTTATGCACACTGCATACATCATATTTTGCAACAAAGAAACAAAACAGATAAATACAATATGTGGCCCGCGGGCCATAGTTTGAGGACCACTGTATTAAAGGCTTTTTGAATCTTTTCAAGACTTTTCTGAGATAAAAGAGCTTGCTACATGAAGTGTACTGGGGACTGGAGAAAGGGCTTAAAGGACTAGAACATGTGGCTTATATGTGGGAAACCAGGTTCAGCTTCCAGCACCACAAAGTCCCCCAGCAACTCTTCGAGTGACTCTTGAGGAGCACTGGGTGTCAAGCCCTCTAAATATAAGGAGTGTGTTGGCATAACTATATCACTGTTTGAAGACAAATAAATTAGGTTCATTGATTACAAATATTTTGGAAAGAACACTCCATGACACCACAAAGAGTGATGAGTGCAGTTAGAGAAATAACTACATTGAGAACTATCATAACAATGTGAATGAATGAGGGAAGTAGGAAGCCTGTTTAGAGTATAAATAGGGGTGGGGTGGGGAAGAGGGAGATTTGGGAGCGAAGATGTGGAATGTATTAAGCTGAGAAGCTTCTGCACCTCAAAGGAAATAGTACCCAGGATACAAGAGCCACCCATTGAGTGGGAGAACATATTCACCCAATACCCATCAGATAAGGGGCTAATATCCAAAATATATAAGGCGCTGACAGAACTTTACAAGAAAAAACATCTAATCCCATCAAAAAATGGGGAGAAGAAATGGGCAGATATTTTGACAAAAAAGAAATACAAATGGCCAAAAGGCACAAGAAAAAATGCTCCATATCACTAATCATCAGGGAGATGCAAATCAAAATAACTATGAGGTACCATCTCACACCACTGAGAATGGCACACATCACAAAGAATGAGAACAAGCAGTGCTGGCAGGGATGTGGAGAGAAAGGAACTCTTATCCACTGCTGGTGGGAATGCCGTCTAATCCAACCTTTATGGAAAGTGATATGGAGATTCCTCCAAAAACTGGAAATTGAGTTTCCATATGATCCAGCTATACTGCTCTTAGGGATATACCCTAGGAACACAAAAATATAATACAAAAATCCCTTCCTCACACCTATATTCATTGCAGTACTATTTACAATAGCCAGGCTCTGGAAATAACCAAGATACTCTTCAACAGATGAATGGCTAAAGAAACTATGGTACATACACACAATGGAATATTATGCAGCCGTCAGGAGAGATGAAGTCATGAAATTTTCTTATACATAGATGTACATGGAATCTATTATGCTGAGTGAAATAAGTCAGAGAGTGAGAGATAGACAGAATAGTCTCACTCCTCTATGGGTTTTAAGAAAAATAAAAGACATTCATGCAATAATTTTCAGAGACAAAAGAAAGGAGGGCTGGCAGTTCCAGCTCACTACACGAAGCTCACCACAAAGAGTGATGAATGCAGTTAGAGAAATAACTACATTGAGAACTATCATAGCAATGTGAATGAATGAGGGAAGTAGGAAGCCTGTCTAGAGTAAAATAGGGGTGGGGTGGGGAAGAGGGAGATTTGGGAGTGAAGATGTGGTATATATGTGTATATATACACACACACAATGAAATATTACACAGTGGTAAGGAATGATACAAGCATGCAATCTGCAGCAACATGGATGGAACTGGAAGATATTATGTTAAATGAAGTAAGCCTGAAGGATAAATACAGAATATCACTTGTATATGGTATTTAGAATAACTGTATTAAGAAATGCAATGGTCTAAATAGAAAGTTGTCTCAAATACCCTTGGCTCCAGAGTATATATAGCAAGCAAGAAAGAAACTGAGTGGAAGAGGAAAAACACAAATATGAAGGAATGGGGCCAGGGGTTAAGCAGTCTCAGGTACAAAGGTAGTGTTAAAAAAGGACAGAACTAATCCAAACCAAAGACAACAACAATGGAATCAAGAGACCAAAACTTTGACAACTTAAACTTCAAATGGGCCTGTTATACTGGCAAGGGTGGTGGTATGGGATGCACTTGAGGAACATTGGTGGAGGAAGGTGGATATTGGTGGTGGGATTGGCCCTGAATCATTATATGTCTGAAACGCTACTAAGGACTTTGGACATCACAATGATTTCAATAAAATTAAAATTAAAAAATCAACTAGGGTTAGAGCAATATACTTTGAGTGTGTTAGATGGAAAATCTGATTCCACGTATGGCATGCTCTCAGTGCATGGCCAGGGTAGCCCTCATGGACCTCAGTTATGCTGGGTCAGAGGAGCACCATATAGATAAAAGAAACATGGAAGCATCAATGCAATTATCAGTTACAATGCCCAATTGCAAGAAGCAGTCTTTAGGGCTTCCACTTCTGGAATTCTGCCCTCTCCCTCAAATAATCCAACTAATCCTGAGAGAAGTGCACAGTCTTTTAGAAGTGATCCTGGGAGGGCAAAAGATCTCTTAAAACATAACCTAAAATCCAGAATCTATAAAGTAAAGGAATTAAAAATTGCATTAAA
>NC_064849.1:28161685-28236685 GCF_024139225.1 Suncus etruscus
ATTAAAGTTTGATGAAAAAGCCCTTTGTTGGGGGCTGGAGAGATAGCTCAGTGGTAAGGTGTTTGTCTTGCATGCAGCCGATCCAGGATGGTGGTTTGAATCCGGGCATCCTATATGGTCCCCATGCCTGCCAGGAGCAATTACTGAGGGCAGTGCCAGGAGTAACCTCTGAGCGCTGCCGGGTGTGACTCAAAACCCGAAGACCTCCCCCCAACAAAAAAAAAGACCTTTGTAAAAAGGTAACTTAAACCCCTTTTTCCATTAGAATCTTTTAACACTTGAGCTTTTAATACAAGAGAAGTATTCATATAGCAGTATGAATGATGGGGTGCTGTGAGATATGCAAATAAAAGGCTACTGGGAGATTTATAATAACAGGAAATTAACTAGGAATTCAGATAAACATCACTGCAGATGAGTAACATTTCTAATCTTTTAATAATTCTCTATGAGTAATTTATGAGTATCATTTCTAATCTTAGAAGAATTCTCTAAAGTTTGTTATCGTCTCTTTGGGTACAAGGTGCTCCCAACACAATGCTCAGGAGTCCTGGGGGACTCTCTTGTTGATTCTCTACCAAGCTGGCTGTGGCTTGAGGATGAGTTATTGCTAGGGCCTGTGATGTCAGAGAGTATCCAGGTACCCCTAGTAGTGCTGAGCCCATTTAGGGATACATCCCACAGTGCTAAGACTGAACAACACAGTGCCATGTTGTACACAGGATCAAATAGGGGTTGGTTGCATGTAAGGCAAATACCTTAACTCTGGAATCATTTTGCCAATCCCTAATAATCCATTTCTACAGAACTGAGGTTAATGACCATGGGACACTTTGGGGTGCCCAGAGCAGAGTTTATTAGCATGCAATAAATCAACAAGTCTCATATTTGTCTAGTAAGTACTATATACCAGTTTTGGACAGGAAATTTTATTTTGTTTTGGAAACATTTACTAATGATGGGGCATCTCTAGGTATTATACTTTGGGCACTGGGGTAGGTATTGCCCGCAGTCCTGGAGAGAAGCTGGAGGGGATGAAAGTGATAGCACACCCGAGAGAATATTTGCTTTGCGCATGGCCAATCCGTGCTCTATCCCTGGTATCTCATATGATCCTGAACCTGTCAGGAATAATTTCTGAGCACAGAGCCAAGAGTAACCCGAGTGCAGCTGGGTGTGGCCCCAAAGCACCAAACCAAACCAAACCAATAAAACCCACAATAGGAACAATTTGTTTTCACACTTCAGAAGGCCAGAAATGTACGATAAATTTCACATGGTCAAAAATCAAAGTGTTAATAAACATTAGGCTAGGAAAATCAGGATAATCTATTTTTCTTTTTCTTTTTTTTTAATTAATTGTTGCCATTAGTTTTATTAGCCATGAGTAAACATTTGAAAAACTGATTTCACTTTAACAGTGTGGAGCTAATGATTAATTTCTGTATTACTCAGTAATTATTCAGGGAAAATTGCAGAAATTTTAAGGCAATATTGAAAATAAAGTACTTCAAATATATACTCGACTGTTAGCAGCAATGAAGATTTTGTAAAATTGTTTTTGTTTCCAAAATATTCAATACATCTTTGTAGAATGCTTCAAAATACATAAAGCATGTTATCAAATTCAGTGGTTTAAAAGTAAATGCTAAACATGTAATTTTCTGCTGTACTGTTCATCTTCACAAGAACTTCATTCCAACATTAACTTTAGTTCCACACATATTCAGTCATAAAACGAACACACTTTTACTCCTCCATTCACACACACTGCATCCCTTCTTACACTCACACCTGTTCACTAAAATATATGTATTCCTTTATTGCCGAATATAACTTGAGGAAAACATGATCATGAAAATCATGATTCTCTGATAGTCCTGTTTTCTTTAATGTCGAATTTTATAATCCTTAGCTCAAGAGCCCCAGACGTCTATTTTAAAGTAATTCTTGGTACAGAATATATTTAGACCAAAGAATATATAACTTATGATTATGAAAAATGCATTAACTTTTATTGTTGCTGCCTGCTGGTCTTTTTCTGAATAAAGGAGCTAACTAGAAACAAGGATTTAAAATGAAAACAAAGATTAAAACTTCTATGGCTTGTTGGCAGAGCATGCGTGCGTCTTTTCAAGGATGGGTTATTTCTGAATAAATTGTTAAACTGTGAAGAACACTTAACATTTGAAGAACAAATGAGAAAAAAGAAAAAATGAAAAATTATATGTGTTCACAGTCAACAAGAGCAGACAAATACAGTAAGTTAGGCACTAATTACTAATGGCAACATTTACAAATGTTTTAATTATATATATATATAAACCCTAGCAAAACATACTTTAAAAAATGCTTTCACCCAAATCTCCCTCCTCCCCACCCAACCCCCACCTGTACTCTAGACAGGCTTTCTATTTCCTTCGTACATTCTCATTATTAGGATAGTTCAAAACATAGTTATTTCTCTAACTAAACTCATCCCTGTTTGTGGTGAGCTTCGTGAGGTGGTGATGGGAATGTTGCACTGGTGATGGGTGGTGCTCTTTACATGACTGAAATCCAAACACAATCATGTATGTAATAAAGTTGTTTAAATAAAAAAAAATGCTTTCAAATTTTTTCCAAGTTTGCCTTAGGTGTGAGTGGGTGAAAATAAAACCCAGATAAACCCTTTATTTCTTACAGACCACATAAAAATGAAAATACTCAAAACTTGCTTCCCTCTAAATAAAATGTAGGGAGGTATACATTGTGTTTGTTGATACCCTCTTCTTCCAAACCAAAGTTGTGGGGGTGGGATGGGGGTGGGGGTAATAGCTAAATTGTCACATAAAACTTTCTTATTTTTATAACATTACTCAATCTAGTTATTTCAGAAAATAAATTTATCTTAACTAAGATCACTAAGTACAAAACTATTTGTTTTATTTGTTGATACAGAATCCTACAAATATCTGCAGCAAAGCCCACAAAATCTATTTTTCAATCCTTAATTTTCAAGTTCCTATTTCATATACAGTAGTTCAACATTCAGCTAGAATAGAGATAAAACTAATTAGTCACTTAAGCAATAATTACAAGTTTATTGTGCACACACTGGTTTGCCAGTCAATAATACAGACAAAACTATGGAATACATGAAACAAAGGGGTGTATTGTTACAGGACAGTTCATACAATATGAAGGTGGTAATCAGAGATTATATCATTAGCATTTTCATAATGACACAATGTTGGTGAATGATGCCCTCAAATCAACCTTGAAAAATAGGGTAAATTCTGCTTATCATTTTCAGATGTATGAACAGGAAATGACACACAGGTCAAGTTAGTCTTGCAAAATAAGCTAAATTAAATTTTCCTTGTATGACTACACTGGTTAGTCTGCTCAGAAAAATTTCAAGGCTGATTTCAATTAAAAAAATTTTTTTTTTTGCAAAAGAACAGGTTACCCTTAAGCAGTTCCAAGGATTAGGGCCTGATAGCTGGAGAAGAGGTAGATGAGGCATTTTATTACACTTGTTTTGAGGAACTAAACCTAATCTGTTAGTTGATGGAGTATTTCATCTGAAAGTAGCAAGGAGAGACTATTTTCTCTAAAAGGGACCTTAAAGAAGCCTTCTTTAGTGACATTATATTCAAACAAGACCCAAGTATTAATTTAGAAAGGCATAAGGAGAAGGAAAAGCTTCATTCATCCATCATCCATCCATACACTGATTCATTCCTGGGCATCAGGGGAAGAAAAAGCTTCATTCATCCATCATCCATCCATTCATTCCTGGGCATCAGGAGAAGGAAAAGCTCCATCCATCCATCCATCTGTCCATCCATCCATCCCTGGGACTACAATTTGCAAGCTCCATCCATCCATCCATCCATCCATCCATCCATCCATCCGTCAATCCCTGGGACTACGATTTGCAAGCCTCGTACCACACCCACCCACCCATCCACCCATCCGTCCATCCATCCATCCATCCATCCATCCATCCATCCATCCATCCCTGGGACTACGATTTGCAAGCATCGTACCACACCCACCCACCCATCCGTCCGTCCGTCCATCCATCCATCCATCCATCCATCCATCCCTGGGACTATGATTTGCAAGCCTCGTACCACACCCACCCATCCATCATCCATCCATCCATCCATCCATCCATCCATCCATCCATCCATCCATCCATCCCTGGGACTATGATTTGCAAGCCTCGTACCACACCCACCCATCCATCATCCATCCATCCATCCATCCATCCATCCATCCATCCATCCATCCATCCATCCCTGGGACTACGATTTGCAAGCCTCGTACCACGCCCACTCTCCTGTTACCCGGAGGCATCCATCCATCCGTCCCACCCACCCACCCTGGGACTACGATTTGCAAACCTCGTACCACGCCCACCCACCCACCCACCATCTGTCCGTCCGTCCGCCCGTCCGTCCACCCATCCATCCATCCACCCACCCACCCACCCATCCATCCGTCCATCCATCCACCCATCCATCCACCCATCCCTGGGACTACGATTTGCAAGCCTCGTACCACGCCCACTCTCCTGTTACCCGGAGGCGCGGATTCTGCATCTAGAGGCCACGTGCCTTTAGGGGGCCTTTCCCCGCCCACCTACTTGGGCTTTAGCGGCGCCAATGCCTTTGTTGTCTATTGTAGTGCTCATCACATATAAGTCTATTTTGTCCAGTTATTCTAATTATAGAGCATTATTATAATTTATTAAGAGTGCATATATCGTTAATTATGTAAATAGTAAAAATCTGCTTGCATTTAGAAGATAAATATTAGGAGAGATTGTTGAAAAGACACCGGCGATATGGAAGACACCCATGAGGAAGCGCTGGGTCCTACGTGCTTCAGTCGCAGATCCGGGAGCCTGTGGCCCGCGCAAGCGCAGTGAGCCTGACTCGCCATGCCGACTGTCAGCGTGAAGCGCGATCTGCTCTTCCGAGAGCTGGGCCGGACCTACAGTGAGTGCCGGCCCTTAGCCTGGGCTCTGAGCCTCTCCTCCTCTAAAAGGGCGGCGTGGATATTTTCGCACTGTCGGACAGGGTTTTTGGCTTGCTGGCAGTCGGGAAGGGCCAACGGCCTAGGCGGCCTGTAGATGGAGCTTATGGGATCTGCCTAGCTAAGGCTGCCCCTCACCCGCGCATGCGCACTTGCTCCTCCTGTCATTCATTTAGACGCTCTGGCCCGGAACAAATGGGGAATTCGGCCTTTGCTTTCGTCCAGGGAGCAGCCGGTTCACAACAAGGAGAAGCGCCCACTTTGTTTTGGGGGGTGGGCTACTTTGGGGATGGGGTGCAGGGGCGGCTGAATCCCAGTATCCTGAGCACCCACCTGTTAGATGCCAGGCGCTGCTGCTGAAGCACATTTCAGATGTCAGATCTGGGCCTAAGCGATCTCATAGCATTTAAATGCCTAGCATGTGGCTCACCCGGGTTCGATCCCCGGCATCTCCTAGAGCAGTGTTTTTTAACTTTTTTTTTTTTTTTTTGCAAAGGCACTTTTTTTTTCATGAAAAAAAAAATCACGAGGCACACCATCATTAGAAAATACTAAAAAAAATTTAACTCTGCTTACATTGACTATATCTGAACTAATTCTCTTGAATAGGAATTCAACACAAAAATTATAATTACTTTATTATGAAATAATCTAATGATTGGTCTATTTGTGACCCGAAGCCGCATGTTAGGGATGAAATTGGAATTTTTTCCATGGCACACCAGACAATATCTCACAACACATGTGCCAGGGCACAGTGGTTGAAAAACGCTGCCCTATAGACATCTACCTGAGCCTGTCTGGAGCTATTTTTTTTTTTTTAAATATGGAATGCTTCACGAATTTGCCTGTTATCCTTGTGCAGGGGCCATGTAAAGCTTCTCTGTATCGTTCCAATTTTAGTAGATGTGCTGCTGAAGCGAACACTGGAGCTATTCTGAGCGCATAGCCAGGAGTTATCCCGGAGCATTGCCGGGTGTGGCCCCTAACAAAATAACAGCAATAATAGTAATACTATTGTTAGGTTTTAACGATTGTTTCTTTGTTTGCGAAATATCTTTTTCTTTTAACTGAGTTGTGCTGTATTCCTAAGTAATATGTAACAAATGGAATACTACTTCCGTGAAATATGCTGCCCCTTTGGAAAAGTGCTCTATAAAAACACTGCTTAAATGATGGTTCAGGGTCTTTGCTCTAAGGTTCATCCCTGGGCACTGACCCTGGTGCCACCTGGCACCAGAAAATAAATCACCCTTTGCAAATTTGCATGGCTCCCGCATCTCCTTGAAACACTCGAGATGCCCCTCAAGAGAGGGGCACTGATCCCCGAACCCAACATGTCCTCATTCAGATCCAAATGAGAGAGGTAAACGATCATATTAATAAAATGATCTCTGCTTATGCTACTGCGCTCTTGAGGAAACTTAAAAACTGCTGTGCCAAGAACATTGGAGAGGACCTTCAGATTTGAGCTGAGCCTTTCAAAGTCCACGGTTTTCATATCTCATCCCTCGTTTTTTAATTGCGATGTGATTGTGTTGCATCACAGTTCATGCATTAATTTGACTTTTGGCACTTAGTGGAATATGTATTACTGCAAAACCATCTTTTTGGTTCCCCAAACTGGCAAACTTTTTTTTCTGTTTTTATAATATAAGAGCACCAAGTGGGGTCTATTAAATAAATTGGTCAGTTACAGACGAGTTTTGAAAGTTAGTTCTGATTTTAGGGTTTAATATAGTATAGTTCTAGTAAATTTAACAAACCTTCTTCCTAATATATTACTGTTTATTAAGAATAAAGTCCGCTTTCAAAACAGTGTTTCTAGGTCTAGATACAGCTCAAGTGGTAGAGAGTGGTCCTTTCTCATGAAGACGTGGGTTTGATCCCCAGTATCATGCAAAAAAAAAAAAAAAAGAAAGAGAGAGAGAGAAAGAAATAAAGAGAAAAAGAAAGAAAGAAAAGAAAAGAAAAAAAGAAGGAAATTAAAAATGTTTTTTAAGGTGCAGTTTGGCAGGAGAGAGATAATATAGCCGGTAAGGAGCTTGCTATGGTCTCCAGAGTCCCACTAGTAGTGAACCCCTAGCACAGTGCCTTGGGTTTGCTCCGCTTCCACCCCCACGTACTATTCCTTCTGCCACACAAATTAAAGGTGCACCTTCATGTACTATGGTATTTTTCTTTATTTTCTCTTTTTGGTTTTTGGTTCTTGGTTTACATCTGGCGGCAATCAGGGGTTACACCTGGCTTTGTGCTCAAAAGTCATTCCTACCAGGGTAGGGGGACCATATGGGTTTCTGGGGATGGAACCCTGCTCAGCTGTGTGCAAGTCAAACGCCTTAACTGCTGTGCTATCGCTAGGCCTTGTACAATGTATTTTTTTTTTTGGGGGGGGGGTCCATACCTGGCTGTGCTCAGGGGTTACTCCTGGCTCTGAGCTCCAAAGTCACTCCTGGCAGGCACAGGGAACCATATGGGGTGCTGGAATTCTAACCGGGGTTCGTCCTGTGTTGTTCCGTGCAAGGCAAACGCCGTACCGTTGTACACTGTATTTTTGTAGTGTTATTACTCGTTTTGTTCTGGCAGCACTCTGATGTACTTGGATTACTTCCCCACCAAACTACTTATTTGTATTTTTATCCATTTTCCTAAACTATCTTACCATTAATTATTCTTATACTATAGAATATGCCTGAGTAGTACAAGAGGGTAAAGCAGTTATTTGTGCAAGCACTTGTGATCAATCTCTATTCAAATATTCCTCTCCATGAAAGTGAAAATATAAGGTTTTAAAAGACGGGAATATTTTTTTAAACGTTATTTATTGACTGATTGGTTTTTGGACCACACCCTGTAGTAGAGTAAATCAAAAATCGCTCCTGGCAGGCTGGGGACCATATGGGATGCCGGGAATCTAACTGGGTTCCTCCTGGGTTGGCTGCATGCAAGGCAAACACCCTACCACTGTGCTGTATCTCCGGCCCCAAAGATGGGAAATTTTAATTTATATACTGTCATCTGACTTTTTAATATTTTATATTTTGGACCATACCCGATGGTGTTCAGAGGTTACTCCTGGCTGTTCTCAGGGAACCATGTGGATTGCTGGGGGTTGAACCCATGTCTGTCATGTACAATGCAAGTACTTTGCCTACTGTACTATTTCTCCAGCCCCTGTTATCTTACATTTTATGTTATTTATTTTATTTTTGTTTTTAGGGCCACATATGCTCAGGGGTTACTCCTGGCTATGTGCTCAGAAATCGCCCCAGGCTTGGGGGACACTATGGGATGCTGGGGATCGAACCGAGGTCTGTCCACGTGCAAGGCAAATACACTACTGCTGTGCTAATGCTCCAGCCCCTACATTTTAACATAGTGTATCTGTCTCCTTTCTCATATTAAGAGTCTTGGATCAGTTCTATTTTCTGTAAGTGTCTTATTAGCTACTGATTCCTAAGTACCAATCACTGATTATTGTTACTGAGGTATACTCAGTACAGGTCAGCAATAACTCATCATTAGTTTGTATTTCATTAGTTCTTTTTGAATGTTTTTATTTGTTTGTTTGATTTTGGGTCATACTTGGCTATGCTCAATGGTTTCTCCTTGTTCTGCACTTACGGCTCACTCCTGGTGGTTCTCTGTATTTAGGGATAACTCCTGGAGACAAGCCATATAGAGTGATTAAACCTAGTTTGGTTGTGTGTAAGGCAACCCCCATACCCACTGTACTATCCCTCTGGCCCCTGGAAAGCCTTTATTTTTATTTGGATTGAAACCAAAGTTTTTTTAGGTAGGAATTGGCCTAGCATCTGCTTTTCGAGCAGTATGGGTCTATCTTTTTTGCCTATCGGTTCTTTTTTCCCTCCTTTTTAGGTCTTGCTTTTTTTTTCTCTAGTTCTTGCAAGAACTGTTTCGTTTGTCTGAAATTCTATCATATCTGTCAGTGATCACTTAAGTACTCTTTGTTAACCCAGGATGTTTCTCAGATTGCTTTTGGTTTGGGGGTCATTTTGCTCCTTGGGGAGCAGTTTTTAATTTTTAATGCACCTCTTTATTTTCTTTCTCTCAGTTGTCTTTCTTATTTATTACCATTGTTCTTCAGTTCTGATCCTGTTTTGCTTGGAGTAATTCCCAGCAAGATTATGTCAGAACCATCTCTGGTTCCTGCAGACCCTTAACCTGCAGTTACAGGTGAGTCATTTTGTTAGAAGGAATCATGACTCACCATGTTCCTGTTGGTCTTTACATCTGAGCATATCTGTAGCAAAAAGGAAAAAGGCTCATTACATGATAGTATTCAGTTGAATAGTTGTCTGGTTTCAGTAACTAATTACTCCTTCCCAAAGTTAGCTAAAAACAATCATTGATTCTCATAATGGTTCTTAATATTAAGAACTGGGGGTCCGGAGAGATAGTATGGAGGTTAAGTGTTTGCCTTTCATGCAGGTCATTGGTTAGAATCCCGGCATCCCATATGGTCCCCTGAGCCTGCCAGGAGTGATTTCTGAGCATGGAGCCAGGAGTAACACCTGAGCACTGCCGGGTGTGACCCAAAACCCAAAAAAACAAAACAAAACAAAACAAAACAAAAAACCAAAAACAACAACTGGGGAGCAGCCACATTCAGGGTTCTTGCTATGGATTTCTCTACAGGTGTTAGTAAAGGTATCAGATTTCTAGTCCTGTCTGTCAAGGCCTGACTGGAACTGGAGAATCAAATTACAAGTTTTACTTTTGATCTGACCTGATTTTTTTTTTTAATTTTGAATAAAAAAATTTAAATTAATTTTGGAGAATTTAATTACAAGTTCACTTTTGATCTGACCTCATTTTTTAATTTTAAAATTTATTAAACAATTTTTTAGAAATTTAAAACAAAAAAAAATTTTTGTGTCTTTCAGCAGGTACTGGAATTAGAGCCCACTTCTGGCAGCTTTTGGGACCCATAATCCCTATGCTATTGCTTAGATTCTGCTGCCAGGAACCACTAGGTCCACATCTAGCACTGCTTGGGGGCCTTTGTAGTGCCAAGGGTCAAATATGAACCTGGCTCAGACAAGGACTGAGGGCCACTTCTTTGTGATATTTCCCTAGCTCTGAGATATCAGCATCTTTCACCTTTATACCTGACAAAAGATCTCACCTTTTACCTTAACGTACCTAACATTGCTGGCATCATGTGGTCTGTTTTCTCAGAATGAGAGGTCTGAGGTCCAAGAGCACACTTAATAACCAAAGCTGGAAGGCACAGATTTGAATGACCTCTCAGAAGCAACATATCACCCATTGCCAGAGTTTCTAGGCCAGTGGCTTGCGATCTTTTAAAAGTGCAAGCTTAAACTTGACATAGCATAGTGGGTAGGGCATTTACCTTGCACACCGGTGACCCAGGTTTGATCCCCAGCATGCCTGCCAAGCATCCCCATGCCTGCCAAGAGTGTTCTGAGCACAGAGCCAGGAGTAACCCCTAAGCCCCACAATACATATAAAAACGCATGCTCAGCTCCTTGAGTTCTCTTTCTGATTTCATGAAATTTCTGAGAACTAGGAATCAAGAAATGGGTCTGTGCTACTCTGGCTCTGGTCTTACCAGGGTGCTGTGTGACTTTCAGCTGGATCCATGGTCTTTCCCCCATGCCCAGAGGTCACTCATAGGGTTATTTGACGACTCTTTTCACCTAAGGGTGTGACAGTCGGGTGGCAGGAAATCACTTTGGTGCCTCTAATTTCCTGCCACCCACTTATCAACTCCAGCAGGACTTGTGAGTATACTCTGGACTGGACTGTATCCCACATACTTCTTTTTTTCATCACTGCTGCTATTTGAACCATGTGTCCATAGGGTGTCTAGCTGTAGCAGGAGACTCCCTTCTACATTCCATATATTACCTAACAACGCACATCTGGTGCATTTGCACAACTGAAAATCTTACCCAGCTTGCAGAGGACAAATCCCTTGGCAGGTGTTGAATCGACTTTTCTATGTTTTTCCATGGTCTCCCAGGCTCCAATCCTGAGGTTTGTCTGGATTAGTCTTTCCAGATTGGCCCTGTGCATGTTTCAATACCACCATCTCTGTGAAAGGAACTTGTTCTGTGAAGGCTAAACTGACCCTAAGTTCATTCTTCATGCTATACCCTGTATCTTACTCTTAATTGTGTTTGCACATCTGGTTTCTTGAGTAAAGTCAGAAGTCATTAAGGCAGGAATTGTGTTTTTTTTTTTCTTTTTTGCTCTGCCCTCTGCTATAGTGCTTGGTATATAGTGGATAGTGGGTTTTTAGTGTCAAAATCATTGCCTTTGCACCAGCTTTTCACTAGAGTATACTAGTAAAAATGCTTTGTATTCAGTTTTTGGTAGTGACAAATTCTGAAACTATCAGGTAGCAAAAGCAAAATAATTTAAAAAATGAGAACTGTTGAAAATTTTTTTTAATTTGCAGCACCATGATTGACATTGTTCATGAGAAGGTTTCATGCGTCCAATGTTCTACCCCAGCCCCATTGTCTCCCCTAGTATCCTTTCTCCATGGTTGGCTCAGTGAAGGATGAGAGTGATTAGCTATTGTAGACCTGCTGAGTTTCAGGCCACGATAGCAGGCCCATTATTTGTATGAACTCATTTGAGTCTCTCCCAACAGCTCCAGTGTAAAAGTAAATGACTATAAATGCCACTTTGTGGATAAATATATAGAACAGGAAGTTTTCATAAGGTGCCAAGCTCTCAAAACTAGGATGGGAGAGTCAGAATCCAAAGTTGGATTAGTCTGACTCAGTGACAGGATTTATATAACATTCTTCTTTTGTTCTACTTTACACCGAGTCCCGACTTACCAGGTATTTTTTTCTGAGCAATTGTTAATGTCCCAGTGCAGGTAATCAAATTCTGTAATCCGTATTAGAATGGATAAACCAACCTAAGAGAGCTTTGTTTTTCTTACTACCCGGCCCCAAAAGTTTTTGCTCATGCTTTCTTTGTTTTGCTTTTAAATCAATATATCTGATGCCTAATATTTAGTGTGCTTGTTAGCAACTAAAGCAGTTAATATGAAAATAAAATTGATATGTGGGCTAGAGCAGTAGCACAGAGGTTAGAGCATTTGCCTTGCATGTGGTCAACTCAGTTTTTGGTCCTCAGCATCTCATATGGTTCTCCAAGCCTGCCAGGAGTAACCTCTGAATGACATGGGGTATGGCCCAAAAACCAAAAAATAAAAATTGATATGCTTTTTTATGCTGAACGAATTAAAATGCACACTTTTTTTTTTCTTTAGCTGACGAAGAATTTGATGAGCTATGTTTCGAATTCGGTTTGGAACTTGATGAAATTGTAGGTATTGAATATGTTTCACATGTTTTGTGTATCAGATTATTTTTCAGAGGGTTACTGTGTTTTGTTTTTGTTACTATATAGGAACATTTAATGGGTGGGCCCTGCTGATCATTGTTGCTTTGCTCTAAAGCAGGGGTCTCAAACTCGCGGCCCGCGGGCTGTTCGAGGCCCTCCATACAACATTTTGTGGCCCGTGGCCGGCTTTCAAATATCGCAGTATTCGCGATTATTCGCTTACCGAATAATTGCAATAAAAATCGCATTAGACACTTGCATACCCCGAGCAGTTCCGTTCGAGGTATGCAAATGTTTAATGCGATTTTTTGCGATTTTTTTCTTACTAATGCGATTTTTTATTGCGAATATTCGATAAGCGAAATCCCTTATGTGGCCCTGCCTGACCCCGACTTTGCCTTCTTCGGTCCCCAGGTAAATTGAGTTTGAGACCCCTGCTGTAAAGGGGCATGTGCCTCTTGCAATCACCTTAAGTGATCAGACTAGTGCTGTGGAGATGACTAAACAGCAGGCAACCCCATAAGGTCAGTCTGCATATTAACCAAGTAGAAAGGGACATGGGAAGGAGTGGAAACAGCACTTAACTAGTTTCTCTGTCCCCTTGGCCACTGTCTGTTTCAATTCCTTTGTGAATCTCTCTCACCTGTCGTGTGTTTATTTACCCATTACTGTTAATTTATTTATTTTTTTTTGTTCTTGGGCCAAACCTGGTGGTAGTCAGGGCTTATTCCTAACTTGCTTTTGATCAGAAGACCAGATGTGGTGCTGGGGATCAAGGAAGCATCAGCCACATGCAAGACAAGTGTCCTACCTTCTATACAGTAACTTCTCTGGCCCTGGTCAGGTTAACCTTTATTATAGAACCTGCTTTATTATGGAACCTCTTAATTACAGAACTACAAAACTAGTAGAAAGTTTTGCAAGTCGTTTTGTATATATATATCAGGGCTGGGGTGGAAGTGTAGCAGGAAAGGAGTGAGTCTTGCCCACAGTCAGCCTGGTTCAATCCTCTGTACCTCATACTGTCCTCCTATCCCCACCAGGTGTGATCCATGAGTGCAGAATTAGGAGTAAGCCTTGAGTACTGCCAGTCATTGCCCAAAACCAATATCTAAAAAGAATAAAACAGTTTTGGTTTTTTAATTTTTTACAAGGTTAGAATTTGCTCCTCTAGGAAAAGAGTTGACTATTACTGATCTACAGAATGGCATATCAAAATTCTTTATCTGTCTTTTGGATAACAGTGCATGAAAATGGTCAGGAGTTCATTAAAATACTACACTGATCATTTAAGAGTTAATGAATGTTAAATTCTACTTTGAGTCTTCATTTTTTTTTGTTGTTTGAGCCACACTAATGGTGCTTGGGATGGCCATGAAGTGCTAGGATTGGATGTAATTCAGGGTCTCACTCTAGAAAGGCATGTGCTCTACCTTGTGAATCACATACTGGTACAAGAATGTCTAGATCTGTTGGTACAGAGATAAGGATGCTTTTTATAGCTTGTGGCTGACCCTTGTTAGATTCCTTGCACTGCATATGGTTTCCAAAGAAATACTAGGAATAAGACTTGAACACTGTTCAAACCCAGAAATATTAAGTAAAAGACAACCTGCTATTTGATATTATTGCTGTTATTATTATTATTATTATTATTATTATTATTATTATTAGTAGTAGTAGTAGTAGTAGTAGTAGTAGTAGTAGCTTTTGGGGCCACACTTCCTGGTACTCAGGGCTTACTCTTGGTTCTGCATTCAGGAATCACTTCTGATGGTGCTTGGGGAACCATATGAAGTGCCAGGGAATGAACACAAGTCAGCCATGTGCATCGCAAGCACCCTAATGCTCCAGTTTTCATATTGCACTTGTGATAGACCATATTTCATTGTACAAAAGAACATGCTTACTATGATCACTGTTTCATAGGACAAATGCTTTTAAACCAACACTTAGATTTTTTTTCTTTCAATGTTAATTTTTGGGTTTGTTTTAGACTTCTGAGAAGGAAATTATAAGTAAAGAACAAGGTAATGAAAAGGCAAAGGGAGCATCTGATGTTATTCTTTACAAGATCGATGTCCCAGCCAATCGATACGATCTCCTTTGTCTGGAAGGATTGGTACGAGGACTTAAAGTCTTCAAAGAGAGGTAAGGGCATTTGACTGAGGTTATTTTTTCTTTGGTATTATTGGCAACTTTGCTTAGATGTTTAGAAAAAAAGATTGGGTTTGAAGCGATAGGATAATGGGTAGGGCACTTGCCTTACATGTGGCCAACCTGGATTTGATCCCCAGTAGCCCATATGGTCTCTAGCCTACTGAGTGATCCTGAGTACAAAGTCAGGCTTTTGCCTTGCCAGACCCAGGTTCGATTCCTGGCATCCCGTATGGTCCCCCGAGCCTGCCAGGAGTTATTTCTGAGTGCAGAGCCAGGAGTAACCCCTGATTGCTATTGGGTGTGGCCCAAAAACTAAAAAAAAATTTTTACTTATATATTAAAATGGAGTTTTCTATTTGGAGAGCATATTTTAATTTGGAGTGTTGATAAATTTATGGTTTATTAAAATATTCTTTATTTTTTTGGGGGTGGAGGGTCACACCCAGCAGGGCTCAGGAGTTATTCCTGGCTCTGCACTCAGAAATCGCTCCTGGCAGGCTCTGGGAAGCATATAGAATGCCAGGAAATGAATTGGAGTCCCTCAGGGGTTGACCGCGTGCAAGGCAAATGCCCTACCGCTGTGCTATTGTTCCAGCCCCTTATTAAACTGTTCTTGAGTGGGTCCAGAGAGAGTGCACAGGGGGTAAGGTATCTGCCTTATTGTGGTTGCAACTGTGAATCTGGTTTGAATACCTGGTACCAGATATGGTCCCCTGAGCACCACCATGTGGTCATACTTTAGCACATGGTCCCTGAGTACTAGCTGTGATGATTGATTGGCAGGTTGATTGAAGAGGGATTAATAAGGTGGTTAAGGTGGTTACCTTTGGGGCTAGACCCAGTTTATTATCTATATATGACAGTCAGACTACAATATGTATTTGTTTATTATTAGGCCTTACCCAGCTTGGGGCCTACTTCTAGCTATGGTTAAAGGTCATTTCTTTAAATGTTTAGAGGACCATGCAGTGCTGGGGACTAAACCTGGGGCTCCCAAATGCGTGGGGATCAAACTTATGTACTCTAGCCTTTGGTACCTCTCCTCGGCCACCCTAAAATAGTGGTTTTTGATATACAGGGATTAAGGCATGTGCTTTGCACATCGATCCTCAGCATCACTTGTCTGTATTTTGGTGAGCTTCTGTCTACAGATGTGGTGTGTTCCACCTTTCTGGGACTTTCTGAATTGGGGGCGGGGACCACAGGTTGAAGTCTTCTAAGAAGAGCTCAAGGCACCAGGGCCTGCTTTCTTGACTGTGTTAGCCAAGCAGGAAGGTTCAGTGCTGGGGGGAGGGGGACATTGGGGGCTACTCTTATGAGGCTTGAAGTACCTGCAGTATTGTTCATCAACTCAACAGCTCTCTGAATCCCATGCTTTAGCAGTTTTGGGGGGGCCACATCAGCTGTGCTCAGAGCTTACTTCTGTCTCTGTGCAGGGATCATTCCTGGTAGAGCTTAGAGAACAACATGGGGGTGCTGAGGATGGAAAACAGTCAGACACATACAGTTAGCACTTTCTCCATTGTACTATCTGGCCCACTTTGGCAATTTTTATTGTTTCCGTATGTAGCCCTAGTTCTGGGAGGAGAAATCTCAAGGTTAACTTTTTCCACCCATTAGCTGATAACTTAAATTTCCCTATATGCTTATGCATAGAAAATTACTCACTTCTCTGAGATTCCAGTGGTTGGTCACTTATTACCACAGGCATCCTAGACCAGGATTTAGACAGCTTTTTTTGGTGTGAGGGAGCACAACCAGCGGTGCTTAAGGGTTACTCCTGATGCTCTGTACTTAGGAATTATTCCTGGTGGTCCTCAGGAGACCTTATGGGATTCTGGAAACAGACTCGGGTCTGCTGTGTGCTAGGCAAGGCCTCTCCCACAGCTGTACTATTGTGTCAGACTAAAGAAAACTCTGCCTTTTATTTTATTTTCTTGACTTGCTATAAAACTTCAGCTCATTGTTCTAGTTCTGTTTTTTGTGTGTGTGTGTGTGTGTGTGTACCGTCTATGCACAGAACTTAAAAGTTAAATTTAGCTAATGAAATGTTTTGGTTAGTAACAAGCATTTGTCTTGGTATTATTTCAGGATAAAGCCTCCAGTCTACAAAAAGATTTTGCCTAAAGGGGAAATTCAGAAATTGATCATCACTGAAGAGGTAATACTGACCAATTCTACCTAAACAGGAACAAGTTAATCCTTTTTACCAAATGTAATTTTCTTTGATCATTTCCCAAGAGGAATAGTGTATTTAGCAATTTAAATTTCTCTTTACTAAAGGACTAAATAGGGATCAATGTATCTGGTTTTCATGAATCCTTTGGAAAATATTTAGATATTTAAGATACATTCGAGAGCTAGTTGTTTAAGTTGTGATGTTTATAAAATTTAAGGACAAAAACTTAAGAGGATGTCATTTTTGTAAAAATAAATTTAAACAGGGGCTGGAATAGTAGTACAGAGGGGAGAGAGTTTGTCTTGTACATGGATGAGCAGGGTTCCATCTCCAGCACCAGTATCCAATTTCTGGCATCCCATGAAGTCCCCAACCTTGCTAGGAGTGATTTCTGAGCGCAGAGCCAGGAATAACCCTGAAAACTGCCAGGGGTAAACCCTTCCCCCCCCCCCCCAAAAGAAAAGAAAAAGCCTTTTAATCTACTCTGAAACTTACTTTTCTCAGTTATTTAGTGAATTTTGAAACATCTTAGAAAAATGTAAATGACATGAGGTTTTTTAAATTTTTTTGTGGGTGCTACACCTGGCCGTGCTCGGGTTACTCCTGACTTAAGCACTAAGAAATGACTGGCAAGCTCAGGGGATCGAGTCCGTTGCATGCAAGGCAAACACCCTACCACTGAGCAATTGCTCTGGCTCTAATATGTGAGGAATTTTCTTTTGTCACTGTTAATATGACTTGTTAATTGAATGAAACATCTTGAATGAGTGAATATTTGTGATAGTGTCAGGAGTACTATCAAGCTATTACAAAATCAATATAGATGTAACTGGAGAGATAGCACAGTAGTAGGGCATTTGCCTTGCATGCGGCTGACCCGGACGGACCTTTGAAGGTTCTCCTCTTTTTCTCTTATGTTTTTTAATTTCCATTTGGTGTGTGTTAAAAGGGAGGTAGTCTTATTTGACGAATATAGCCCAAATCCTGTATTTTAACAGGAAAAGTAGGGTGTCGTCTTATACGCCAGAAAATAGGTTGATATAGAACTTACATCTAGCACGAAGAATAGTCTTAATTTCCCATCTCTACTGATGAATTGCAGACTGCAAAAGTACGCCCATATGCTGTAGCAGCAGTTCTCCGAAATATAAAGTTCACTAAAGACCGCTATGACAGCTTCATTGAGCTTCAGGAGAAGTTACATCAGAACATCTGCAGGTTTGTGGCGGAGTTTCTCTTCTTCCCTCTCTCCCTCTACTTCCTAACCCTTTCTTGCTTCTTTCTTTCCCTCTCATCTCTCTTCCTTCTCCCCTTCCTTTCTTTGGCTGATAAAGCATTTTTAAGTTAATAATATGTGAGTGGTAGTAATACGTGAGAGTTTTAATTTGCTTTCTAAATAAAGAGCCAAAGACAACACAGTTGAAGAGCTGATCCATATAACATAGTTGGGGGTGTCAGAAGGGAGGGATGTTGGGGGTCCCTTAAAGGGTGATTATGGGTTCAATGTTACAGTTATATACATGGGAAATTATCTTTAATAGTATTGTAAATTAAGGGGCTGGAGCTGTGGTGCAATGGTAGGACATTTGCCTTGCATGTAGCTGACCTAGGACGGACTGCCTTTCGATTCCCCAGTGTCCCACATGGTCCCCCAAGCCAGGAGCAATTTTTGAGCGCATAACCAGGAGTAACCCCTGAGCATGACGGGTGTGGCCCCCCCCTCCGGCAAAAGTATTGTAAATCACAGAATATTAGTCAATTAAAAAAAGTAAAAAAAATAGGGGCCAGAGAGATAGCATGAAGGTAAGGCATTTGCCTTTCATGCAGAAGGTCATTGGTTCGAATCCCAGCATCCCATATGGTCCCCTGAGCCTGCCAGGAGTGATTTCTGAGCATGTAGCCAGGAGTAACCCCTGAGCGCTGCCGGGTGTGACCCAAAAGGCAAAAAAAAAAGTAATAGCTTTATTAGATAATTGTTACTGCTTATAGATACTGTACCCATGGATAAATCAGAGCTATATTCTTAATACTACCTAGTCTTAGAGATTTTCTTGGTTGCTTTTGTTTGATTCCTGCTTTAGTGGTAGCCAATGACTTTTAGAGTCCTATTTAGTGTTACCATCATTCCTCATTCTATCTCTGCTTCAGTTTCTTTCTCTCCTAATTTATAACCTCTATTATGTTCCTAAAAATTGTCTTTTTTTAGATAGCTATAACAGATGAAATTAATAACTTTTGAGGTGTATTTATATACTTAAATGTAAGTTTGCAGACCTTCAGGTTTCTCTATTATAGTTACACCTGTGTAATAGAATATTTAAGAGGGGCCAGAGCAGTGGCACAGTGGTAGGGCATTTGCATTGCTTGCAGTTGACCTAGGACGGAACGCGGTTCCATCCCCTCGTATCTCATGGTCCTCCAAGCCAGGAGTGATTTCTGAGCGCATAGCCAAGAGTAACCCCTGAGCATCACTGTGTGTGGCCCTCAAACAAATAAAAAACAAAAAACCCAGAATATTTAGGAAAATATAGGAAAAAAAGCATCAATTTGGTACTTTTTTTTTTTTTTGGTTTTTGGATTTTGGGCCACAAGGCAAATGCCCTACCACTGTGCTATCTCTCTGCTCTCCAGCCCCAATTTGGTACTTTTTTAATTGATTCACCATGAATTACAATTACAGAATTATTCATGATGACTTTCAGGCATATAATTTTTCAACACCAATAATCCCTTCATCAGTGACCACTTTCCTCCACCATTGTCCTCAGTTCAATTTGGTTGTTTTATCCTAATTTAATTACATTTGTTTACTTGACTGATTTAAGAGGAAGTCAGATCAAAGGAAGGTAAAGATGTTGACTTAACAAAAGTGCCCCAGGGGTTGGAGAGATAAGTATGGGCTGGTAGGAATCTAGTCTTGCTCACGGCTAACCTAGATTCAATCCCTGGCTCTTCATATGGTTCTCTTTGCATGCCAGGATTGATTCCTGAGTGCAAAGTTAGGAGCCCTGAGCACTGCTAGATGTGCTCTCCCTACAACCTTTCCCTACAACCTCCTTCTTTCCCCAACCCAAAATGTCCCAGTAACAAACTGAAGGAAGAATAGCAAGGAATTGATTTCAATTAGAGATACTGTGCTTTAGGTTGCTTTATAAGTCCTCACTACTTCTCATGGGTGTGGGAAATTTTTTAGAGTTCTAAAGTTGCCATATACCAGAAGATTTTAGGGAAGTGTCTAAAATTAATTTTTTCCAATGCCAGGAGTCAAATTTAGGGCCTCACCTAGGCATGTTCTCTACCACATCCTTGGATTTTAAATAAGTTTTTGAAACATATAGCCCATTACCTTTAGAATTTCTGCCTGTAATATTCAAATCTCTTTCTGTTTCCCTCTCATATTTAGGAAAAGAGCATTGGTTGCTATTGGTACCCATGATTTGGATACATTGTCAGGACCGTTTACTTACACGGCAAAGCGGCCTTCAGATATCAAATTCAAACCACTGAATAAGACCAAGGAGCACACTGCTTGTGAACTAATGAACATGTACAAGGTAAAAGTTCCTTTGCATCACATGGCAACTATATGTATCAGAAGTGTTATGCCCCAGTCCCGGGGGTGTTGGGGAAATGTGGGTCTGGAAGCAATGCTGACACAGGAAATGATCCACACAAGGTTAGGGAGATAAAACAGTTTCAAGAACTTCCACTGCAAGCTGTGTGCTAGCAGGCAAAAGGTACCAGCAGGAAGACTGGCTAGCTGTGGGACTGAAACTGAAAGAAGTCTCTCTGACCCAAGGTCTTTATTGGGAACTGAAGGATTCTCCCATGGGTGGAGAACAGGGAGGAATATGGGCCCAGTCCAGAGGTGCTTCCTGCCTAAAAGGGACAAGCATAAGCAAAGAAGAATTATCCTGAATAGTGTAAGAACTGGTTACTCAAACAACTATAAATCACGAACTTTTTTGAGTCAAATTTATAAAAAGAGAAATGCAAAAAGTGCTTTTGAAAAAAAGTTGTCTTGGTGTCAGAGTGCTCGTAGGGTATTCAGGGCATTTGTCTGAAAGATTTGAACCCTGGCATTCTATATGATTTCCCAAGTCCATTAGAGATGATCCTTTTGTGTAGAGCCAGTCGAAGCCCTGAGCACTGCCAGGTGTGGGCCCCCCAAAACAAACAAAAATAATACAATAAAAGGGTGATATCAGCCTAGAGATATTACTTGATTTGGTCAACAGTGGACCGTTGGGCTGGATTGGGTAGGACTCTTGTCTTGTATGCGGCTGACCTGGATTTCATCCTTGGCATTCCCATATGGTCCTTGAGCATCACCAGGAGAGATTCTTGAATGCAGAGCCAGGAGAATCCACTGAGCACTAGATTGATTCCTTCCTTCCTTCCTTCCTTCCTTCCTTCCTTCCTTCCTTCCTTCCTTCCTTCCTTCCTTCCTTCCTTCCTTCCTTCCTTCCTTCCTTCCTTCCTTCCTTCCTTCCTTCCTTCCTCCCTCCCTCCCTCCCTCCCTCCCTCCCTCCCTCCCTCCCTCCCTCCCTCCCTCCCTCCCTCCCTCCCTCCCTCCCTCCCTCCCTTCCAGGAGAATCCACTGAGCACTAGATTGATTCCTTCCTTCCTTCCTTCCTTCCTTCCTTCCTTCCTTCCTTCCTTCCTTCCTTCCTTCCTTCCTTCCTTCCTTCCTTCCTTCCTTCCTTCCTTCCTTCCTTCCTTCCTTCCTTCCTTCTTTCCTTCCTTCCTTCCTTCCTCCCTCCCTCCTTCCCTCCCTCCCTCCCTCCCTCCCTCCCTCCCTCCCTCCTTCCTTTCTTCCTTCCTTCCTTCCTTCTTTCCTTTCTTCCTTCCTTTTCTTTTTCTGTTTTTGGGGTCACACCCAGTGGGCTCGGGTTACTCCTGGCTCTGTGCTCAGAAATTGCTCCTGGCAGGCTCGGGGGACCATATGAGATGCTGGAAATCGAACAAGGGTCTGTCTGGGGTTGGCATGTGCAAGGCAAACACCTTACCACTATGCTATTGCTCTGGCCTCCCTTGTATTTCTTAAATAATTTTAATAGGCAAGTAGGATTGAAAATCTAGCCTGGGACATACTGTTTTGTAATATTTATATAAGAATATAATTAAAGCTCATGCAAGTAAGAAAAGCAAGTTTCAGGTAGTTATTTTTGGGTTAAGGGTGGTGATTTTTTTTGCTTTTGTTTTTTTGTTTTTGGGTCACATCTGATGATACTCAGAGGTTATTCCTGGCTATGTGCTCAGAAATTGCTCCTGGCTTGGGGGACCATATGGGACACCAAGGATCAAACCCAGGTCCATCCTGGGTCACCTGCATGCAAGGCAAATGCCTTACATATCAGTGCTATCACTCTGGCCCCAGGCGGTGGCAATTTTGGGTTGCATTGGTGATGTTGACTTCTGTCAGATCTTGGGAATCATATGTTGTCTTAGGGATCAAATTAGGGTCAGCTATATGTATGACAAGTACCTTAACCCTAGTACTGAATGAAAGCTAGTTCTGTTTTGGGGGGTTCTTATACATGAGAAGCACTGCTTAAAAATGTAGTGATTTTATATGCTACTTATATGTGTATTTAAGTACACATATGATACACTATACATATATAGTACACATAAACATAAATTAGACTACTTAGTGTATATTTCATCATTAGCAATTTAGATTTCAGCAGTAAAAATGATGTTGTTACTTTCAAAAGTGTTTATTGTTGTTGTTTTGGGCAACAACAACTCAGGAATCATTCCTGGCAGTGCTTGGGGGACCACATGGAAACCTCCATGTGGGGACTGACCACTGACTATGTGGAATATGGGGGACTGAACTCAGGGCATGCAAGACAAGCAGCCTACCCATTTTATTTTCTCTCGCCCTGGCCATTAGATTTTCTATTTGTAAATAGTTTTGCATTGGTCTATGTTTTGAGAGAACTATACTATTTCAAACCTGTTTTCACTTATGAACAATGATTCAGTTATTCTCATTTCAATTGGAGATAAAGCTATGTAAGGATATGGAGATAGAATTTATGTTAGGAAAAAATCTATAAATGGGGACCAGAACGATAGCACAGCTGTAGGGTTTTTGCCATGCAAGGAGCCAACCTGGAATGGACCTGGGTTTGCTCCTTGGCATCCCATATGGTCCCTCAAGCCTGCCAGGAACAATTTCTAAGCGCAGAGCTAGGAGTAACCCCTGAGTGCTATGGGGTGTGCCCCCCCCCCCCAAAAAAAAATCCCCAAATAAACAAACAAAGAAAATTAATAAATTAAGAGCTTTTTATACCTTGGGGGAATGGGTTTGTTTTTCTTTTTGACTCCCCCCCTCTTTTTTTATAGGTATGTAAACTAGTTACAGTGATAGAAATAAGACACATTTTTTTGTTTGTTTGTTTGTTTTGTTTTAAGGCCACATTTGGCTGTGCTCAGGGCTTTCTCTGGGTTCTTTGCTTGTTACTTGGGGACCTTAGTGGTGCCAGAGTTCAAACCTGGGCTGACCATATACAAGACAAGATACTTTTCCCTGTACTATATGACCTTAAGAAATGAAATAGTCTTAATTTTTTTTTTAGACTGACAACCACCTTAAGCATTATTTGCATATCATTGAGAAAAAACCCTTGTATCCAGTTATCTATGATAGCAATGGTGTTGTCCTTTCAATGCCTCCAATCATCAATGGTGAGTTATTTCTTAAATGTGTAGATTTTATGTAGTTTTATTGTTGTTGGTGGTAGTTTTTGATTTGTTTTGTTTTTGGGTTACTTTTGGTTCTGCATTCAGGAAGCACTGCTGGTGGGAGACCAAATCTGGATCTGCCACTTGCAAGAAAAATGCCCTTCCTGCTGTACTATCACTCTGGCCACTCTGCTTTTTCTTATTCTTTTCTGTTTCTGTAGAATTCTTAGTAGAGATGGCTGAATCAAGTAGCTCCTGAGAATCTCAGGAAGTTTTCTAAATTTAATTATAATTAGTTTTTACCAATTCACTTATTCAGCAACATGTTTTTTGGGTAAGTGTGGGGTTTGTGGGGCTTGGGCCGTACCTGGCCATGCTAGGGCCTACTCCTGGCTCTGCTTACCGGTACTTGGGGATCACAAGCTGGGTATTGATCCTGTATTGCCATGTTGCCATGTTCCTTAACCTCTGTACTATCTCTTTGACTTTTAGTATCATTTTACTGGTGTTTATTATGTATTAATAATTACAAATGAACTCATACCGTCTCTGGCCTTCGTTTCAATGCAGGAAAAAATAAAGAGGGCTTTATGTCTGTGAAGCTTGTTCTCTCCCCTGAGCTTCCCCACACTCAATCCTAGCCACCCCCTCCCCCCAGATTGTTGGTGTTTTTCCTTCAACAGGAAATTAAATTGGTTAAACTCAAATTCTGTCGTGCTGGCTGATCTGGCACTAAACTGGCATGTTGAAACAATTTTACTGTTAACTACTCTCTAGAGAACTTTATCTTCTTCTCTCTGAGGTCCTGTTTTATAGGGGCCACCCCAGTGGTGCTCAGCCTGGTGTTTCAGGCCCAGTGTTTTGGTGCTGAGTCCCTGAGGTTTGGGGGACATCCCCAGCAGTATTTGGAGGAGCTCTGCAGTGTCAGGGATCAAATTCAGGGCAACATATATGTTAGGTATTTGCTCTCCTACCTGAGTGACATCCCTGCTTCTCTGGAGGCTTTGTAAAGATTTAGGGGCCAGAGTGATAGTACAGTAGGTAGGATGATTGCTTTGATTGCAGCCAACCTGGCAACCTGGGTTTGTATCCCTGATCCTGGGCATCTCGCATGGTCCCTGAGCACCACCAGGAGTGATTCCTGAGTGTTGAGCCAAGAGTAACCTTTGAGTATCGCCAGTTTGGCCTCAAAGCAAAATAAACAAAACAAAATATTAAAAAAATGTTATTTTTTTTTCTGGGTCTTTTAAGTTGTCTTCCAAGGCTGGAGGGTGTTTGTGGGTAGGTGGGGGGAGATTCTCATGTCTGAGGACATGATGCTGGAGACCACCAGAGTTACCCCTTTGGTGCTTGGGGTCCTCCCCATCTATATATCAAGTTTTGTTAGCAAGCCTGGAAATTCTTCAGGATTGGTGGGGGCATGGTCTGAGACAGCTTCTTTGGTCCTGGTGATGGAGTGCCCTAGTCAAGGCTGGTCTGTTCGTTAGGAATAAAGGCAGGATGCTCTCTTCCCTCCGAGGTGAGAGCTGTGATAGCACTCTGGTGTATGATTTTAGATCTTTTTATAGTGTGCTTAGATTCTGAAACTGATGGCTTTGTTGTTATGTGTTACAGGGAACCACTCCAAAATCACACTGAATACAAAAAATGTGTTTGTGGAATGCACAGGAACTGACTTTACCAAGGTAAATAAAATGTGTATTTTATGTTTTCAGATTTTTTATTTATTTATTTATTTATTTTTTTGGTTTTTGGGCCACACCCTGTGATGCTCAGGGGTTACTCCTGGCTATGCGCTCAGAACTTGCTCCTGGCTTCTTGGGGGACCATATGGGACGCCGGGGGATCGAACCGCGGTCCGTCCTAGGCTAGCGCAGGCAAGGCAGGCACCTTACCTCCAGCGCCACCGCCCGGCCCCTGTTTTCAGATTTTTACTAATAGAATAGATTCTATGCCAAGCTTTATATTTAGTTTGTAGATGGGTTTATTTAGAAATTTAGGTAATTAGATATTCTGTTCTTTGGTTAGGATGCTTTTAGAAAACAGATGTTTACAGATCACTAGTGTCTCTGTAGTGCGATGAATTAATAAAGGTTTGCTCTTTATATGGGGGTGTGATCAGGGAATTGGATCCTATCTAGAGAAGCTCTTGGTGGTACTAGAAGGATCCTTTGTAGTATAAGTGCTAAGGGTCAAACTTGGGTCTGCCACATGCCAGGCAAGCGCCTTAACTCATGTATAATCATTCAACTCATGCTCTTTTTCTTTACTTCAAGGAACTTGTAGATATTGGGATATATAACTAAAACAGAATGGAATAATGATTAATGCAATCAGTACAGATTATACTTTTTCTTTTTTCCCCTTGGGGTACCTCTTCCCACTTAATTTAAGTGTTGAGTAATATTATTTTGTTTTTATTTTTGTTTTTTTTTTGGGGGGGGGCATACCTGGTGATGCTTAGGGTTATTTCTCACTGACTCAGGAATTACTCCTGACAGTGCTTGGGAGACCATATAGGGTGCCAAGGACTGAACCAATGTTGAGCGTATGCAAGGCAAGCGCCCTATCTGCTGTATATGTAAATGTTGAATAATTTTGGTAGCTTTTTGTACGTGGTAAAAACATTTATAGTTTAACTATTTTAAGTCTAAGCAAATTGATAGCAGTTTTATCAGCACACAGATATCTAGACTATGTAGACTAGAAAGTTGTTCATTCATTTTTATTCAAAACATTGGATTCGATTGCTCTGAAAGCTATGTCTCCAGTATATCTCCAGTATGGCTTCATCCTACATGTCAAGAAAATCATAGAATGAGGTAGCTGTTAAGAAAAGTAATTAAGGTCCAGAGAGATACATGGAGGTAGGGCGTTTGCTGTGCATGCAGAAGGACAGTGGTTCGAATCCCAGCATCCCATGTGGTCCCCTGAGCCTGCCAGGAGCGATTTCTGAGCATAGAGCCAGGAGTAACTCCTGAGTGCTGCCGTGTGACCCAAAAACAAACAAAAAAAAAATAATTAAGTGTACATAACATGAGTCAAATGATGTATTAAATTTGGGCAATGAAATAGACTTCACATATATCTTATAGGATTAGAAACAATTGATAATTTACAGACCATATTTATCTTCAGAAATAGAGTGCTTTTACTATTTTATAATAGCTTTTACTATTTTAAAAAGATGAGTGCACACACTGACAGATCTGGCCTATCTTGTCTGAAAAATCTTCTAGGAAGATATTTTTTTTCCAGCAGAAATGGTGGTGGCAGGGGCTGCTACTACCTTCATGTTTGGGGGACCAAGTGGTATTGGTGGAGTGACTTCTTTATTCCTGAATACACAATTTATCCTCTGAACCATCTCTCTAACCTAAAGTTGATTCCCCATCCCAATTAGGCTTCTTCCCTGAAGATTGTGTCTGAAGTATACATAAAAGTAAAGCATATATATCAATAGTGTTACTGTACTTTTTCCCTAAGCCTACTTTCTTAATTAAAAACAAAACATTTATTTATTTTTGGTTTTTGGGCCACACCTGGCAGTGCTCAGGGGAAACTCCTGGCTTTGCTCTCAGAAATCGCTCCTGGCAAGTTTGGGGGAATCATATGGGATGCCGGAAATCGAACCTGTGTCCCTCCTGTGTCAGCCACAAGCAAGGCAAGCGCCCTATCACTGTGCTATTGCACCGGCCACCACAAAATAACATTTAAATCTAAATAGCTCTTACTATGTGGCAGGACTGTGTATGCGCGTGCACGCACGCATGCACACACACACACACACACAGAGTCATATTAAAATACATTTAAGCCTCATAATATCCAAGTGATATGGCAAGTGTGTATTATTTGCACTTGATAGATGCAGAAACTGTGTGTAAAGGTAAGCAACTAGCTTGCCTGGAGTCACATTCTAGTTACTGGTTGACAAGGGGGCCAGGCATCTGGACTCAGGTTTAGCGGTCTTATAAGGTTTTGCACAGTGAGCTGTTTGTCTCCCTTAAAGCCTGGTGGACCTGGGGGAGGGGCTGTGGAAGTCAGTGATTTGTCTCAGTCATGGATTGTAACTCTCAGAGACCCACAGAAATGCAGAACACCTGAAGATAAGACCAGGACCCCCTCCAATCTCCGTGCAGCCCCCACCAACTCAAACATAGTTGATTATTCCATTCCTTTTTATTTTTTAGCAAGTATAATGGTTCATTTTTGATGTTGGTGGGATGAATTGTATTAAATATTAATTTATTTCCATTTGAATGTGAAGAGAACATTTATACATTGCCGTAATACTGTATTTTGGGGTTTTTTTTTGCAGACAAAAATAGTGCTTGATATTATCGTCACCATGTTCAGTGAATACTGTGAGAATCCATTTACGTAAGTTCATTTGGCAACTTTATTGATGATCTGTTGGAAGGCACACAGCATTAAGACCTTGTGCTAAATATAAAGGGAAAAATGTGGTTCCTGTAACTAGAACGTATAATCTTTTCAGGGAACTAAGACATATGCATAAATAATGTATAAAATAAATGATAAGTACTTCAAAAAGTTTGGGTGATTTCTGGCTGTTGGGAGGGCAAATTACTGTTCACCAAGACAGTCTGTCTGCTCAGGCTGCTTGGAGGCAATTACATTTAAGTTGTGTTTAAGAATCATTAAACACGGAGCGCTGGAGTGATAGTACAGTTGGTAGGGCTTTTGCTTTGCACGTGGTTGATACTGGTTTAATCCCCAGTACTGTATATGGTTTCCTGAACCCTGCCAGGAATGATACCTGTGCATAGCTGGTTTGGCTCCCAAGCAAAAATAAAAAATGAAGACAGGGGCACAGCATTTAGGTTGTTTGCCTTGCCCATGGCCGACAGGGTTTGATCCCCCAGCCTGCAAGAGTAATTTCTGAGCCCAGAACCAGGAGTAATCCCTGAGTACCAACAGGTGTGACCCTTCCCCAAATGAATACACAGAGGAAAAGGCAAAAACAATATAAAATAGAAATGAAGAAGCATAATAGGAGCTAAGTATTGATTCCTGTAGGTCAATAGAATCAGTGTGTTTTCCACTGTGTATTTTAAAATTAGTTAATAAGTTCATATAAGTTCAAAAGTGCTTTTTTGGCCTACCATTGGAATTTATTCTAGAGAATAATTCATTCCTAAACATATAACTGTAAGGAAGTAGAGTTGGAGTGGAAAACCTAGCCCTTCATTTATAGTTGCTTTTCACTGTCATAGCCATGCCCACCACCTTTCCTTTCACAGTTCATCACTTGCAGTTCTGCTAGAGAAAGGTGCTGGGAGACCGAACTATATTTTATATGAGGTGGGACAGTGGAATAATGCTGCATGGAAGCAGCTTAAACTAAACAGTGGTGTTGGATTAATAGACTAAGTGGAAGATTTGTTAATGGTGCATCTTTCTAGAAAGAAGGGTCCCATCTCTCACAAATGTTTTATTTCTGACTCTATATATTTTTGCAGGGTTGAAGCAGCTGAGGTCGTTTCCCCTAATGGAAAATCAAATACCTTTCCTGTAAGTGGGAAATAACTTGGAACTGCAGTGATTGTGACCAGTCTGTTCATCTACTTTTGTGCTGGCTCTGTGCTTTGTGTGCACCACAGGAATTAATTCTCACATTACCTCCAAGGAGGCAGGAGCTAGTTTTATGTCCTCCAAGTGTAGCTATGTAAGCATGTATGTATGTTAGCTTTTGAGATGCTTGTTACTTTTGAGTGCTTGTTACTATTAAAAGGTAAAGCTGGAGTTAAGTCTTGAGAGTCAAACTTCGGTCCTTAGCACACAGCATCAAGCTGCAGCATTTTATGGTCGTAATAACTGATTTATTCTCATTAATGAGTTAACTGGCTTATTTGTAGTTTTAATTTTTTGTTCTTGTGGCGTTTTATTCTGGAGGGACCCATACCTGGGTGTGCAGGGGCTACACTTCGGGTCAGTTATGGCAATTCACAGAGGACCTTTCTGGGAATTGACCCCAAACCTCTGATAGGTAGAGTATATGCTGGAGCACTTTGAGTGATCTTCTGGTTCTTAGTCTCTCAGAAAATATTACACCAGCCTGTCCCCCTCAAATCTAGTCAATTCACACTTGAAATAACTTGTCAATCAGTTTAGTAATATAAACATATTGTAAGTATATAGTAATATAAATATATTGTCAAGACAGGTAGGTTATGGGGGCTGGAGAGAGTAGTGCAGGGATGCCATGTAGTGGTGCCATTGTAGCCACTACTAGGACCAACATAAATCTTGGTAGGAAATCGGAGCATTCTTTTTTTTTTTTGTTTTTGTTTTTTTGGGCCACACCCGGTAACGCTCAGGGGTTACTCCTGGCTATGCGCTCAGAAGTTACTCCTGGCTTGGGGGACCATATGGGTCACCGGGGGATCGAACCGCGGTCCGTCCAAGGCTAGCGCAGGCAAGGCAGGCACCTTACCTCTACCGCCACCGCCCGGCCCCAAATCGGAGCATTCTTTTGTTAGGTTTTTTGTTTTTGGGCTACATCTGGCAGGCTCAGGGGGGCTGTATAGGATGCTGGGGATTGAACCCAGGCTGACAAATAGCTAAGTACCCTACTTGCTGTGTTGTCGCTCCTGCAATTGCTGTACATTCTTAATTGAGTCATTTTAGCTCAGGATAACTTCATAAATATATATATGGCCATTGTCACACATAACAGTGTCTTATTTTTATAGTCTTAAATTGTGTAGATCCAGTGAGGCCACTGTACTATCTTTGTAGCCCAACCTTTTTCTTTTTCACTGCTTCTCACATATGAAGTATGTCAGCCTATTCTGAAATAGCCTGGTGACACATGCATCATTCCTTCCTGGTCATAAGCACTTGTCATGAAATGGTAATCTTCAATGGGATCTAATAGAACAATTTTATTCCTCTGTAATCATGTTTTTTTATTTTTTTCTTTTTAAAATTTGTATGGGGTTACCCCCAGCATGGGGACCATGTGTGTTAGGGACCAGTCAGGATTCCAACATGCAAAGCCTGTACCCCAAACCCCTGAGCTAATTCCAGGGCTCTCTCTGACAGTGCCTTGAAATACTTTATTTCCAACATCTGTCTCTAACGATCACACCTCAGAATGGTGAAGAATCTAACAGAAGTGAGTGTGTAGGAGTCTAATGTTTTAGTCCGGAGGGAATGATTTTAGCTACTCACACACTTTTTTTCTTTAAGGAACTGGCTTACCGAAAGGAAGTGGTGAGAGCTGATCTAATTAACAAAAAAGTTGGAATCAGGTATGTTCTGGAAACTTTCTTTATTTGCTATTGGCGAGAATTCAAGAATGAAGGGCAAGCTCTTTAATTTTTCCCTGATGGATTGCTTGAAGTCTCTTTAGACTGTGACAACAGAATGTCAGCAAAATGTCTAAAGGATTAAAAAAAATGCTATTATTTCAGGTGGAAGTATATTTTAAAATGAAATAGACTGTTTAAACAACCCAGTGAAGTTTGTGGATCGTATATTCCTGTTTCAGAGAAACTCCAGAAAATATTGCCAAGCTTCTGACCAGGATGTATTTAAAATCAGAAGTCATAGGCGATGGGAATCAGATCGAGATCGAAATCCCTCCTACTAGAGCTGACATCATGCACGCCTGTGATATAGTAGAAGATGCAGCTATTGCTTATGGATATAACAACATTCAGATGACTCTCCCGAAAACATACACCATAGCTAATCAAGTAAGATTGCACCCTTAAATAAACACTCCTTATTGTTAGAAACTGATTATGGAATGCCAGGAAGGCTTGGAGAAAAACAGAGCATAGGAATTAAGCAGTATTTGGACATGCTCTGCTGTGAGAGGCATTCACTATGGGGAGGATATAAAACAGATGTCCAGTTGATTGGAGGCAAGTTGAAAACCTGTGATGACTAGTTTCTTTGAAGAAAGACAGGTTTCGAGTTTGCAGCCCTCGTCAACTTGTTCTCTGCGAAATTCATTTTCTCAGCCTAGGCCTGAAGGCAGAAGCAGTGTGGGAGACCCGTGTGTGGGTGCGTGCATGTGGTACATGCTTGCATATGTGTATACGTTTGTATGTGTGCATGTATCCATAGTCATAGCCATGCCTGAGCATGGAGATGGTGGAAAGGGTGGTACCAGCATATTATCAGGGTTGGAAGAATGGCCTTTTTATAAAAATGCAGATTGGTGTTCTGCATAAATCTCCTTTTTTTCTTTAAAAAAAAATAGCCATTTTACTGAGATGTTTTATGTCTTTTCGTCCCTCAGTTTCCTCTTAATAAGCTCACAGAACTCCTACGACATGACATGGCTGCGGCTGGCTTCACTGAAGCACTGACCTTTGCTCTGGTATGTTTCTCTGCTTCTTCCCTGCTGACAGTTTGTTCTGAGTCTCTGAATTACCTGTTCTCTGATCCATCAGGAATTCATAAATTCTAGTATTTCCAGCTTTCTAGAAAATTAGTTTTGTTACTTGCTGTCATACCAAGTAAAGAAATGCTGGAGATAGATTCTGTCAGTTGCCGAGAAAGAACTGAAGTGACCAGTGGCAGCAGCAGATAGTTCAGTGTGAGTGTCAGGGATCTAGGGGTTTCCTTACTGGTTAGGGCTAAGTGGAGCATTTCAGTCTGCCTTTGGGTGTTGCCTTGCCCACTAGATGCCGCCCTGGATCGGGCCTCATGGACTGTTCCCCATTAGACTGACTTCTTTATCTTTCAACGTGTTCCCGAACATTTGCTTTGAGTTGGAAAGCTGACATAAAAGGCTTAATTCAGGAAATGAATTTTATTACAAAATCAGAAGGAAATTCCCCTCCCCCAGCAAATTGACCATTTGAAAAATTGAAATGTGTATACAATTTGTAGTTTCCTTTTCTTTCCTTTTAAAATTTTGTTTTAAATAGGTACCACTCCTGACTATGTTTGGCCCGGTAGGGTAGGACTTGTGACTTGGTGTCAACCAGGGCCAAAACCCTTAAATGATGGTCCTTGTGCTAGGATATTTAGTGTGAGCGGGAGCGAACTTAAAACTTTGTTCAGCATGTATTCTCCCACTTGTGCTGCCCTCCCCCCCCCCCCCATTTTCTCTGATTATTTCTGTGTGCCCACAGCATTGATTTTCAGGACTTAAATGCCAGCTATATGACGTAAGGCCAGAGCAAATCAAAACAAAGATGGAGAAAGCTTTTTCACTTCATCCCAGCTACACTTCAGTCTGGAGTTCTCAGTCTTAATAGGTACTGATGGGATGAAAGTAGGTCACACAGAGCTGGACACAGCCTCTCTCCTGGCATCTCATTTGTTTTTGTAATTCACAGGGTGGGAACACTGAAGGGCCTTACTGACTCTAGGCTGACATCTTAGTGTTTTGATTCAGCCCCTTTCAGCATATATGGGACAGCTACTGAGAGCCAGACTGTACTGGTGAGGAATCGTAGTACTGAGAGATGATGCGTATTAGTTGTCACTAGAACCCTGGTCTTTGGGCATAATTTTTGCATTTGGGGGCCAAACCCGGTGACACTCAGAGCTTACTCATGATTCTGTGCTTGGGGTTCTTGGGGAGGGATGATGACATGTGGTACAGGGCTGGTTGCAAGCAAGGCAAGTGCCTTAACCTTTGTACTATGTCTTTGGCTTCTTATTTATATTTTTTAAATGTTTTTGGTTTTAGTGCCATACCCAGCGGCACTCAGGATGTACTCCAGCTATGCACTCAGGCATTACTTCTGGTGGGCTAGGGGGAATCATATGGATTGAACCTGGGTTGGCTGTGTGCACAAGGCAAATGCTGTACCCACTGTACTATTGCTTTGGTCCCAACCCCCTTATTTTTAATTCTTAGTAGTTTTTGATAGAATTGAACTTAGGGATTTTTATTACTTAGCATGCACCTGGTCTTTGTGCTAAATCACTAGCCAGCCTTAAACTTCCTGAGCAGTGCTCTGCTCTGGCCTCCCTAGTGCTGGTTCCTAGTGTCAGGTTGTTTATTCAGCTCTACATAAACATGAATGCCATTAACACCAGGGAGCTGCTTGTACAGTGAAATATAAAATGTGCTGAGAAACACAAAATTAATTCCTCCCTTCCACCCTCCTTCCTTCCCTCTTCTCTCACACCTGGATGTGCTTTGGTCTTACTTCTGGTTCTGTGCTCAGGGGTGGGACTTAGGGCATCCTATTGGTTGCTGGGATGCAAGGCAAGCACCTTACCTCCTCTGCTATCTCTGGCCCCACTTCAAATTATTTTTGAATAGTTCATTAATTAAGCGTCCCGACATTGATTGTAAAATACGTTTTGATGGTAGTAGCCCTGTAGCTGCCCTGTTCAGTGCCAAACCCTGTTTTCCTTCTCCGCACAGCTCACAGGTGTTCCATGCTTCCCACTGCCTCACCCCTGTCTTTATCCCTCCCATCCCCACCTCTACAATTCTTCCCTGCCCTGCTCTTTGGTTTGGAGCCTGTGGTGCCATGTCCCTGGAGTGCACATACTCTGCTTCCTGGTGCACATCTGCTTTGCAGGCGAGTTTATCCTAGGCACTTGGAGGCACTTCTGGCTTAAGTCCTGCTTGTCATCCCCAACTAATCCAGAACTTGCTCCTGCCCACCAGGAATTCCAGCCCTAGTCTCTCTGTACTCCAAGCTTACCTTGGGCTGGTTCTACTCAAATCATCACCATCATTTGTCCAGAGTCACCTCAGTGAGGAGTAAGGGGCTGGAAAGGCTCAGATTTATTGTCAGAGTTTTCCTGTAGGCATTGCAACCTTCAAGAATCCATGTAGAATCAGAAGCCCTTTCTAAGCAATCCTGAACACTCCGAATAATCTATCCGGTTCTACATAGGAGACACAGTTCTCTTTCTAAAACCCAGTTTTCCTGATAACTTGGGTTTTTGCTCTTTTTTTTTTTTGCTAGTTAGATAATTTCTTTTAAATTATTCATTTAGTTTATTTTAAAATTTAAGAACAAAAAAAATTTTTTTAAGTGAAGAACAAAATTTTATTTTTGCAGAGCTGGGAATCAAACCCAGGGCTTCACACATGCAAGGCATGAACTCTCCCATTAGGCCACAGCCTAAATCAGCACTTTTTTTTTTTTTTTTTTTTTTGGTTTTTGGGCCACACCGATTTGACGCTCAGGGGTTACTCCAGGCTATGCGCTCAGAAATTGCTCCTGGCTTGGGGGGACCATATGGGATACCGGGGATCTAACCAAGGTCCGTCCTACACTAGCGCTTGCAAGGCTGACACCTTACCTCTAGCGGCACCTCTCTGGCCTCTAAATCAGCACTTTTTTTTTTTTTTTTTTTTTGGTTTTTGGGCCACACCTGGCTTTGCTCAGGGGTTACTCCTGGCTGTCTGCTCAGAAATAGCTCCTGGCAGGCACGGGGGACCATATGGGACACTGGGATTCGAACCAACCACCTTTGGTCCTGGATCGGCTGCTTGCAAGGTAAACGCCGCTGTGCTATCTCTCCGGGCCCTAAATTAGCACTTTTAAGATTGAATACTTAGAGCCATCTCACTCTAGGAATGATGTTTGTGAAAAAATGTTGGCTGCATTTACGAATGATAGTTTTTCTAAGGCTTTCAAATGAACCTTACCGTGTAAGAATTTTTTTCTTCCTGAATTGGCTGTCACTTTGACTTCCCTAATTTAAGTAGTCATCTCCTTCCCTTATCAGCCAACATTGTGTCCTGTTAAAAATACAAGGTCACTCTGACACACACTGCCTTGCCATTGGCATTCCTTCCATTTTGTTCTGTTCAGAGTAGATTGCATCATGTAAATGGCCTTTCCTAATTAACTGCTCAGATAGTTAAATTTGGTTGCAAAAATTCTGTGCTCTGGGGAAAGGATGTAACTGCTCCCTTCCTTTTCCATGCCTGTACATTCTTCACTTCTGCTGCCCATCTGTCCCAAGGAACTTGTTTCTGCTCTTCCTGGTTGTGGTCACAAGCCCGCCAAAAAGTATTTGATAAGAATTGTTAGAACTGGCATTGGTATGAAATGAATCTAAACTTTTTTCTAAGTGAAATAGAGGCCAACTTATTTGTCTCTAAAAACCATTTGCATAATCCTGAAAAATAGTTGGAATAATCTGATGGTACAACACATTTCATTGCAGACTTAATAAAGTTAGCATTAATATCTGTGACCAAAATACTATTCTTAATGTGGTTATTATGTTTTTATTTTACTTTATTTAGATTTTTGGGCCACACCTGGCTGTTTTCAGGGTTTACTCCTGCTCTGTACTCAGGAATTATTGTTGGTTATATTCAGGAGACCATATTGTATGCGGGGGATTGAACCCCAAGCCTACAATGTATAAATTACCTCACAGTTGTACTATTGCTCTGGCTCCATCAGCATGATTATTCTTAAAATGACTTGTTGATCATCATTGTTCATGTTTTTTGAATATTTGGGTTAATAAGCATTTTATTTGCATTGTATCATGAACCCAAGTCCATGCCCAGCCACCATCTCCACATGAAAAATGCCTTTTGGGGGCTGGAGCGGTGGCGCAGAGCGGTAAGGTGTCTGTCTTGCTGGCTCTAGCCTAGGAAGGACCGCTGTTGGATTCTCCGGTGTCTCATATGTCCCCCAAGCCAGGAGCAATTTCTGAGCGCATAGCTAGGAGTAACCTCTAAGCATCACCGGCTGTAGACAAAACAAACAAACAAACAAAAATATGCCTTTCAGTTCTTGTGCTATGGTTAGAACTCGTAATAGGACTATTGATATAAAATTTTGTCTTCTGAAGGTCTGAAACAAAGTAGAATCTTCTTATTCTGAGCTTATTTTAACTTGCTGCTTTATATTTTATATAATATACCTGCATGGTTGTAAGTCTTAATGTTGGCTTACAGCATTATGGACTATTAAAAATTAAATTATAAGCAGTTTTTAATCACTGCTTTTCCATGTTGATCTGTTTTATATTTGTTTCTTAGTGTTCCAAGGAAGATATTGCTGACAAACTTGGTTTGGATATTTCTGCAACAAAGGCAGTACAAATAAGTAATCCTAAAACAGCTGAATTTCAGGTAAGAATTTTAGGTAGATTCAGAATTTGAGTAAAACCCAAGAGGCAATAATGGGTTAGGAAGTTTCCAGTTTTTATTGCTCAGATGGCCTAGTAGTGCTTTTAAAAATCTCTTGGACAAGTTTGTAGTTGGTTCTTATATACCTTATTGACAGAACTCCTTAGCACTGTTTCCAATCTTTTGATTAACATTGAACTCGAAGGTTCTTTGTATATGCTGTTTAGATCAGTCTAGTCTGAGTTTGCCGTTGTGTTCGTGTGTGTGTGTGTGTGTGTGTGTGTGTGTGTGTGTGTGTGTGTGTGTGTGTTCACACTGGTGGTGCTCATGATTTGGTGCTCAGAGGCTACTCCTAGCAGAATCAGGGACTCATGCTGGCCAGGGATGGACCCTGGAGCGGTTCCATGTGAAGCAGTTATCCATTCCAACCTTTGGAGCTACTCCCTAGCCTCTGCATTTCCTGTTTCAGAACTGACTTGTCAATGCTCTATACAGATTTCACCTTTTTCTCACTATTTGTAACTTGCTTCCAGAACCTCCATTCAGCTATTTGTTTACAATTTGAAATTAGTTGACCAAGCAAGCTCTTGACTATATATACTCTGTGTTAATCTCATTGTAATTCTCTAGTTTATTGTCTTATCTCATATAATATAGGACCGTTTAGTGAAAATGATACTTTTCCCACCTTTATTACCAATGTTGAATGACATATATTAGAATATTAACTATAGGGGCCAGAGTGGTGGCACAGCAGTAGGGCATTGCCTTGCATGTGGCTGACCTAGGACCGTAGTTCCATCCCCCAGCATCCCATATGGTCCCCCAAGCCAGGAGCGATTTCTGAGCTCGTCGCCAGGAGTAACGCCTGTGCTTCACTGGGTATGGCACAAAAACAAAACCCAAAGAATATTAACTATAACAAGAGCATAATCTGTTTATTAGTAACTTTAAATCATCTTGTTTATAGCAATAAGATATTTTATCTTGTATATACAGCTTTATTAATTTTTAAATTGGCATTTTGAGTAAATCAAGGTCTTCTAGGAGACTAAATTTAGTGGATAAATAAGAGGGATTCTTTTTGTTTGATTTTGGGCTATATCTTGTGTTGCTGGGGTGTTATTTCTTGCTCTGCACTCAGGAATTGCTCCTGGTGGTACTGGGCGAACCATGTGGGATGCTAGGAATGAATCTGGTTTGCTTCGTGCAAAACAAGTGCCCGCCTGCTGCTCTATCTGAATAGAATGAATAGAAATAAAGTTTTTAAGTTCTTTTTTTTTTTTTTTTTTTTTGGTCACACCCGGCAGTGCTCAGGGGTTACTCCTGGCAGGCACGGGGGACCATATGGGACACCGGGATTCGAACCAACCACCTTTGGTCCTGGATCGGCTACTTGCAAGGCAAACGCCGCTGTGCTATCTCTCCGGGCCCTTTGTTTTTTTTTTTTAGTTTTTGAGTCACACCTGGTGACGCTCAGGGGTTACTCCTGGCTATGCTCCTGGCTTGGGGGATCATATGGGATGCCAGGGATCCAACTCAGGTCCGTCCTGGGTCAGTTGTGTGCAAAGCAAACACCCTACCACTGTGCTATTGCTCCAATCCCAAGTTTTTAAGTTCTTATCAAATATGTGCACTCTCAGATTTGTGATAATTCCTGGATTTTGGTTTTCAGTACAGCAAAAATAGGGGTCTAGATGAGTTAACAGTCCCAAAGTTTCTAAAATTATTTGAATCTAGCTTAAAATTTTTTAAAATTTTATTTATAAAACATCCTACTGGGACAAATTAGAGCTTAAGAGCCAGTTGGGGGGCCGGGCGGTGGCGCTGGAGGTAAGGTGCCTGCCTTGCCTGCGCTAGCCTAGGACGGACCGCGGTTCGATCCCCCGGCGTCCCATATGGTCCCCCAAGAAGCCAGGAGCAACTTCTGAGCGCATAGCCAGGAGTAACCCCTGAGCGTCACAGGGTGTGGCCCAAAAAAAACCAAAAAAAAAAAAAAAAAAAGAGCCAGTTGGTTCTTCAATGAGTTCTTTGTGGTTTATTTTCTGAGATTTGGTAACTTTTCTCGTGTTTTTATTTTCTCATTTTTGGTTTTGGGGCCACACCCTGGTACTGGGGATTGGAACCAGGCCTCCCACGGGCAAAAAAAAAAAAAAAAAAAAAAAAAAAACCTTGAGCTCTGTCCAGGCATCTCCTGCTTTTAAAAGAAACCCGTGGTTGTCTTTTTAATAGATATTGAAATTTATTTGCATAGAGTGGTGGCTCAATTCATTTTAATGGGTTTTTTAGTTTATTCCAATAATTTTCTCCCAGTTTCACATATTAGGCTTGTAGATTTCTTAAGACATGGTGATGTTATTTTCTTAAGGACTTACGTTCCGTCTTATTTTATAGAAGTGGATGAAAAACGAGTCAGAAATACATTAAATGTCACCATAAATAGCTTTGGCTTAGCACACTTACAGATCAATAGTTCTGCATAGAGTCTATTAGAGATGAAAGAGAGTCTGTCTTTCAGACAGACACATTCCATTTACTTTTGCTTTACCCAGACATATGCCTGATTGCTACCAAAGAAACTAATATGTTTGTATTTTTTTATGGTTAAATTAAGTGTAAAGTTGTTCATGGACTTGAATTCAGTTTGCTGTCTAAACAGTTTTGGGCTTTCTTAACTTTGGGCAATTTTGAACAATTATGTATTTTAGAGAATGTATAAGATAAATGTTACTGAGTAAAATGATAACTTCTGTGAGCAAAATCACAGTTTATCATACCCCCCAAACTAGCAGTGGTACTCTCAGATATCTAAGTCACAGTTCTGGCTTCCATAATTGTCTCAGTAGTTTAAATGTTTTGTTTGATTTGAGATTCTAGTGAGGTTCACGGATCGAAGTTGCTTGCTGTGCTGAGGTCTCATATTTTACAGAAATTGAGTTGCCAGGTCATTTTCCTTCTCTCCCTCTTTCCCTACCTCTCTGTATTTCCTTCTCCCTATCCCTTATACTCTTGAAAAAAATGGCATGACTTTTCTTGAAGACTTTTAGATTTAAGATTTTTGCAGAATCTATTCCAGTGCTCCCTATATTTTCAGAAAATGTATATTATGTATAATTTGATTAGTTATAATTTTTGACTTTTTAAAAATAAACAAGACTATTTTAGTCTTTGTAAAATAAATTGGAGGGGGGGATATGAAACCAGAAAAGTTATTTACAAATGTAGCTTGTTTATATTCCAGTCAATTACACCTTTTTAAAGAGTCACACATTTTGGCTCTATTTTTGTAAGTGCTTTGGGCACCATGTGGTTGGCGAAATAGCAGTTTTTAGAAGTTGTGGAGAAGGCTATACTTTGCCGACAGATTGAATGTGGAGATAAGCTTCACTTCTTCTATGCATCGTAGCAAGTCATTTCAGAGCTTTCTGTTACCTTGTGCAGTATCTTGGAGCAGTGACACCAGCACCATTTGTTGGTTTGGACAGAGCAGGCCTCTAGGAGAGGACCTTTGAGCAGAATCTTGGGAGTGTGAGTAAGACAGCCACATTTGAAGGCAGGACAAGAGAGTACAAAGCCAGAGGAAAACAGAGGAAAACTAACAAGTTTCGATGGCTGAAAATGAAGATTTGATTTCATGCACAGAAGTGTCTTGTCGCTCTTCAGTCAGTGCTGTTCCTTGCCGTCCCTGCAGGTGGCGCGCACTACCCTTCTGCCTGGCCTCCTGAAGACTATAGCTTCAAATCGGAAAATGCCCCTTCCTCTGAAACTGTTTGAAATATCTGACATCGTAATAAAAGATTCTAGCAAAGGTAAGGAGTCAGTCGCTTTTGATTTGTACACTTAAAGCCTACTTTTATTAGGAATTTTTCAACAATATAAAAGAAGAATAGTATAATTTTGTAAATACAGCTCCCAGTTTCAACTCTTATTAAAACACAGGCCCGAAAGATAGTATAGAGAGAAGTGCACTTGCTTTGCACACAGCCAACCTGTGTTCAATGCCTTGTACTCCATATGGTCCCCTGAGCTATGCCAGGAGTTAATCCCTGAGTGCGTGGCCCAGCCCCCTTATCCCCAAAGTGTAGATAAACACAGCTAGCCTTTTCTCATCTATTCTCTAAGCCCTTCACCATATAATGCCAATTCTAGACATTATATAATTTTGTCAGCAAATACATTAGAATGTGTTTGTAAAAGATTAGGACTACCATTTGCTATCGAGCACAATTCCATTATATTTCATGGTCAGAAATCTAGATAAATGACTTAAATGTTCTCAGTTGTTTAATTTTCATGATTGATTTATGTGTCTAACACTAAGCAAGGTCTATCTGGTTGCCCTATCTCTTGCCCTATCTCAAAACTTTTAATAAGAAGCCACTTCTCTACCACCAATGTCTCCAGTTTTCTTCCTGTCCTCACCTACCCTGCCCCTGCCTACCTCTGTGGTAGACATTTTCCTCTCCTTTTTTCTTTTAGGCACTGTGGTTTGCAATATTATTACTAGAGTTATTACCCATGTCACTTTACCCTTTTTTCAGCATCTAATTCTTGCCAGAGTCATCTTTTTTTATTTTTATTTTTATTTATTTATTTAATTTTTTTTTTTTTTTTTTTTTTTTGGGCCACACCAGTGATGCTCAGGGGTTACTCCTGGTTATGCACTCAGAAATCGCTTCTGGCTTGAGGGACCATATGGGACGCTGGGGAATCGAACCGTGGTCCTTCCCAGGTCAGCTGCGTGCAAGGCAAATTTGCCACCGCTCCGGCCCCAAGAGTGATTGTTTTCAACTATCATTGTCATGGTGGTCCATTTTCTGTCCTAACTGCACTCCCCTGCTCTTTGTCCATGATAGGAAGCATGTGGCAAGCTTCCTGCTAAGAATCCAGTTCTCCTGGCCCTCGTCACTATTGTCTTTGGATGTTATTACCATACTTTTTTTTTTTTAAAACACACACCTCACAAATGAGTGTGATCATTAAAAAGCAACTTTTTAACAAGGAGGCCTGACTTTGAAAATCACTGGCATATTTCTTTTTTCTTTCTTAATGTGAAGTAATTATGTACATATTTCTTGAAAATCCTGGGATATCTTATCATTGGAGTTTATCGGGACAGTTAACCATCACTGCTATATAGTGATTGCTACCCTTTTTTTCCTCTTTGGAGTATGGTCTGAGCTTGTCCCAGCAGGTTGCTTGGCTCAACCTCTGGAAAGCACTGACTATTTATATCAAAGCTAATTGCAATGAAAACCGGTCTTTTTCTAACTTCTCAGGTCTCCTGAAACATTCATGTCTTCCCGATCTTCTCCATGTCTTGAAACTTATACAAGAATAAACTATTTGTTTAGAGTAGCCGTTGGTGCTCATCTTTTGGTAAACAGTACCCTCAAATGACTGAATTGTTGGTCATCTTTCCTGGGCTTAATAGTTTACATTCTAGTGGTTTCCTTTACTGAGATTTACTTAGGATTCTACAGAAACTAGAAATTAGATTGTGTTGTGAATGAGATTCCAACAGAAGAAGCCTTGCCCTTAAGTTAGAGGATAATGTAATATTATTCTAATTTTCAAAAGTGCTCCGGAAGTAGAGGCTATAAATGGATTGTGATAGGAAATGTATTTCAACAATAGGAATATGTTTATGTATGTGATGGACTGTCCACAGCAAACTCTTGGATCTTGTCTAGGTCCCATCTGTTCCTCAGGGATCCACCTTGCATTATTGGAGTTTTCACTTCTCAGAGACATTCTTAAGGGACCGGGGATATTTCAGGATTGATCCTTGACATCCTCTATTGTCCTCTGAGCTTGTCAGGGATGATGCTTGAATGCAGAGCTAGGAGAACTCCCTGAACAGAGCTGGGAGTAGCCCCTCCCTTCGAAAAAGAAGTTCTGCAAAGTATTTTCCTTTTTGACCAAGGGAGATAGCTCAAAAACTAGACAACTTGCTTGCCATACTGGAGCCATGGGTTCAGTTCTGCTACTAAAACCCCTAAGTGAAGGATTCCCAAATGTGACCCATTCCAAAACAAACAAAACCAACAGTTTAACACCACATCTTTGGGGCTGAGGGGACAAAATATTGTTCCCATTCATCGGGAAATTAAAAAAGAAGTTATAACTTGTCTACGAGTGCATAAACATTGGACATAGAGCTAGGGCCAAATTTTGGTCTTAGTACATACATGTGGAAGTCTCTGAGTGTAAAATTTGTTGTAGGGATCAGAAAATATTTTCTTTGCAGCATTTGCAAACAGATTAGAAGATGTCACTAAGATTGTGGTACAGATAACAATTTTTTATAGTTGCACTGCCACATTTTTTCTGTGAATATTTACTTCCTTTCATCTGTATTCTTTTGAGTTTTTCTTCTAATCTGTGGTGACCCATGTATATTTATTAATGTAGGATTAAGTCAGTTACACTTAGGTTCCTTGAACATTTCAAAATGCTGTTCAAGAGGGTACAGAGCCCTGATGCGTGCGTCTTTTAAACTCAGACATGTGTTTGTGTGTGTGTGTGTGTGTGTGTGTGTGTGTGTATACGTGCGCTTGTTTGTGTGCGCATGCGGCATGCATGCATGCGTCTTTTAAACTGAGACATGTGTTTCTGCCGCTCTCCACTTCCTTGGGGAGAATACGTCTCATCTCTAGTAGAGATCTTTCTTTACCCTGGTTTTTCCAATTGTGATCATTTTTTTATGTGTGTGTGTTCCTCACTAACCCATTTCCATCTGATGTCACGTTCGTCTTTTGTCTTGCACCATGATAGCATCTTCTCTTGCTTTTCAAATTGACGGTCACATAAATGGAGTTTTGAGGAATAAAGGTAAATGTACTCAGTCTACCATCTTGAAAAAATGATTCCGTTTCATTGATTTAGAGTGTGTTTCCTGTTTAGGTGGGGCCTGGGTTTTATGTCATAACAAAAGGGGCTTTTCTGATGGATTATTTTAACTGTATGCATGGGAAGCCCCTGTGTGTCATCTGGTAGACAGAGAGTACTTTCAGAGGGAGGGAGCTCACTTCTGTGGAGCATCTGTAGCTACAGGGCCTGGGTTTTACTTAATTTTGTCTAATTTTTTTTTTTAATATCTGCATGCCTCAGTTTCCTCATCTGTGCAAAGGGACTAATGAGAGCATTTACTCGATCATACATATCAGCATGATAAGGTTTAAAATGAAGCTGTGTTTTGGGAAATTCCAGTCACACTTCAGGCACTGTTTTGGTGTTTGCTTTTTTTGTTGTTTGTTTTTGACTTCGGGACTACCCCCCCAGAGTGGTGCTCAGGGCACTTTGCTTGGGAGCCACTCTTAGGAGTACCAAGTACTGCATCTTGCCTCTGGTACGTTTTGTATTAAGACAGAGACAGGTCTGGAGGCTGGACCTTGAGTAACCTTGTTCAACGAGAATGACATGACATACTTTGCTGACAATTAAAGGTTAGTGATGCCTATGCTGCAGCAGTTGGGGCTCATTTTTTATCCTGATCTTTCACTTTATTGGATTTTCTTAGTTGGGCACTGTTTATTTTGTTTGTTTTGTTTTTAAAAGGATAAGAAAACCAAAATGTACTGAGATAATATTTTATTTAAGGTAACAGGGATTTTCTTGAGTAATTTACCCACTTATTGACACATTGAGCATTTATGTTTTCATTGTCTCTCAGATCAGTCACCATTTCTGTTAGCCTTCCGCTAGTTATTTCCCTAAACAGTAAAGCCAATGTGATGAAAAAACATCTAGTCCATCATAAGTGAAACTTGTGATAGTTTTCCAACTACTATGACATAGTTTCCAATTTCTATGCACGAGGGTGAAACCCAAACTGGGAACAATGTGGGGGTTGGTGAGGAGTGAATGGGAGCGAAGGCCACACACACCCTCTGCTTTGGCAGAGTGTTTTCCTGACTCTTTCCTTTTCTTTTTTCTCTCCTCCCTTCCTCCCTCTCTCCCTCCTACCTCCCATTGTGGCAAGTTTCTACCCTGGACTAGTCCTCCTGGCCCCCATTTCTATTGTCTTTGGGTTATATGTACATACTTTTTGTCTTAAATATATTCCACAAATTAGTGTGATCATTCTATGTCTTCCTGCTACCCTCTGGCTCATTTTACTCCATTGTGTCATATATAAACAAATTGTTGTGACTTTATTTTTCCAAACAGGTGCAAAGTATTCTGTTGTGTAGATGTACTACAGTTTCTTTGTCCACTTCTCTCTTTTCAGGCACTTGGGCAGTTCCCAGATTCTGGCTATTATGAATAGTGCTGTGACAAACATAGGAATTCACAGGGCTTTTCAGCATGGTGATTTTGGTCCAGGTTCTTTCTTTGAGGAAAAAAGAAAGTCATGAGAGAAATCGATCAGCCACAGCTGATCTGATGGGCCCAACTGCTACGAACTTGATTTAGAACATTGAAGGAAATGCCAAAACCATCATCCTCTCTTCAGTTTTGTGTCAGCAAACGTATACTCGGGACCAAAGCTATAGTACAGTGGGAAGATCTCTTGCCTTGCATGCACCTAACTTGGGTTTGATCTCTTGCATTCCATATGGTCCTTGAGCACTATCAGAGATAATTCCTGAGTGCAGAGCAGTAGTAAACTCTGACATCATTGGTTTGACCCAAAAACTTAAAAAAAAAATGGTTTTAGCAAACCATCTTTCACATTGGAAATGAGAAGGAAACCTGTGAAATACTTCAGCTTCACAAAAATCCCCATTAATTCTGTAGCCGCTTGATAATAGAAGATTATCTAGGGTCCACATGTGGAATGCGATTTTCTGAAGAGAGCTTATGTCATCAGTCTGGATTAATTTAATTTTACTACTTCATTTTTTTGGCATGTAGAATTTTCAATTAATAATTAAAAAAACATGGGTGTAAGGAACATTGACATTAACAGTATTTGAAGTAGCATCCTGCGCATCTGTGATGGCATCTTAGCTGTGTCAATAGCATCATTTTTAATATAGAAAGTTATTTTAGGACATTTGGTTCCACATAGTTAAGATCTGTTAACGTGAGTATAATGTGCTCTGTCATGCATTGCACATTGTATTTTTTTAATAGATAAAAATCCATTCCAGGTTTATTTTAACTAAATAAAAGTCATCCCACAAGGATATAACTTTTTCCTTCACGCATTTGCGAAGGTCATAGATTTTTTTTTAACCCTTCACATTTGTTTCTTGACTTTCAGCACTATTTAAAGAAAAAAGTCTGTACTGTGATGCTATAATATAGAAGCATTTGAAGGACAATACTTATGTTGTTCTCAGACTTGAAAGTATTTAATACCTTTCAGTTAGTGAAACTCATTAACTTTAAGAGTAATTCTGTTCTTTTTCTCTTAAAAAAAAACAAACAGCATTCAAATTCTGTTTTAATCCTCCTAGCATTGGTTACCAGACATTTTTTTCTACGCATACACTGTTTCACATTCCTAGATATAGCATCAAGTTAGATAAAATACTGAGTGTTGACACAAAGTGGGTTTTGCTTTTTGCCTCCTAGCAGGCACCTTGCTATTTCCTATGAGCACTTTTCCACTTCATTCTTCTGGATGGGGGTATGCTCTCAAGAAGTGCTCAGGAGGACCTGGGACCATTCTCATGACCAGGCAGCCTGATGGTTGAGCCCACAGGCTTTGTGGGGCTGAGGAAAGGAACTGAGGCTTTGCATACTTGGCATGCACACCAGCCCTTGCACTCTCTCTTCAGCATTCTCGGAAGTGCCACTGTGTTACTTATTATTGCAGTGAATAGAGGCTCTATAATTTACTCCAAATTTTAGGATGTAAATTTTGATGGTTACTAGATTTTTGCTAAAACATGCTCATTGTAGTTAATATCCTGCTCTCTTGTACAATAGGTATTTTTTTTTAAAAAAGCAATCATTTAGTCTGTAGGTGTGCCCATTAAATAAATTCCTGCTATTTTGTCAGATTGTCTTTCCAATAGGGGACTTCACACATTTGTCCTTAGTCTCTAGAGGGTCCTAGTTTCCCATATTAGATGTGCATTTTTTTAAAAGGTGTATTGACCTCAGAATTTTTGTGAATTATAGCTTTGCAAGAAAATTGTAGGAGGTGTGTGATGACTTCTGGGTTATGCTAATTAAAGTCAAACATTAGAGACTTTTGTTGGCTAGAGTAGACTGGAAGTCAGTGTGCTTGAATTCATGTTCTCAGTTTGCCAGACTGTTATTTCAGGCTCCACTACAGCCATCCATTGTCTCTGAAGTGGATCTAGCTTTGCAATTGGTGTTCTCCTTATTTGGGCAAGTATAGAGATGAGAATGTTCTCTTAAAGATGAGACTTTTTCATAGTCTGCCATTTGTGATTAGTTCACTTAGGAAGTACCCCTGATTTTCAGTTAATCACAGAGACTCTGTGCCAGAAGAAGCCTTGTGTTAAAAAACAAAACAAAACAAAACAATGTGTTTGTATGCAGTAGTTATCAATTAAGGAACAATGTCTGCCATGCTTTTTGCTTTTATAAAATCATTTGGCATGTTCTTTCTACTTAGAGGATCATAGCCAGCTTCCCCTCCTCTGGGTGTTTGGATCTGCCTCTCCAGGGCAGTGCTTTGAAGTCTGTGAAATACATTGATAATTTAGGCTGACATACTTGGCAGGCCCGTTTACAGAGTAGAATTGTTTGATGGCATGACACAAGAGGTCTGTTAACTGAATTATAAAGGACGGAGGCATTTCCAACAAGCCCGTGGTTTTAGTTTTAGTTTTTTTTTTTTTTTTTGGCATGAAATTTAAATCATTATTCTGAATCATGCAGCCAGTGAACTTCCTGTGATGTAATATGGTCTCCCAGTGTAAAATACTTAAGAATAGGGAATTTTACTGCACCTCACAGTTTTTCCAAGGAGGAATGGGAGGAACTGAAGTTGTGGTTCTTTTCTCCTTGAATTAATTTCCACTGTAGTCAAGGGCAAATCTTCGCAGGATGGGAAGATGCAAGTCCAGAGGAAGTTAAAAATGTGGGCCAGGGTATGGAGAGAGCTGGAAGGGTGCCTGCTGAAAGCCCTAGAAGTTAGTGATCTTATCTAAATATATACTGAGAGAGAGAGAGAGAAAGAGAGAGAGGAGGGAAGGGGAGGGGAGGGGAGGGGGAAGAGAGGGGAAGAGAAGGGAGGGGAGGGGAGAGGAGAGGAGAAGAGAGGAGAGAAAAGCCACTAAATTAAGAGTGGGGGAGAGAGAAGAGAGAGAAACCACTAAAAAAATTTTTTTATTGGATTTTGGGCCACACCCGGTGATGCTCAGGGGTTACTCCTGGCTATGCACTCAGAAATTGCTCCTGGCTTTGGAGACCATATGGGATACTGGGAGATGAACCACGGTTCGTCCTGGGTCAGCTGGGTGCAAGGCCAACACCCTACTGCTGCGCCATTGCTCCAGCCCACTAAACCATTTTTTGGGGCTGGAGAGATAGCATGGAGGTAGGGAGTTTGCTTTGCATGTAGAAGGACGATGGTTTGAATCTCGGCATCGCATATGGTCCCCAGAGCCTGCCAGGAGCGATTTCTGAGCATATAGCCAGGAGTAACCCCTGAGCTCTGCTGGGTGTGACCCAAAAACCAAAAACAGAAAAAAAAAAAAAAAGAAAAACCACACCATTTCTTGACTAGCATCTAATTTATTTTAGGTCCCATATTCTCTATTGTAATTTCATCCTTCCTTCCTTCCTTCCTTCCTTCCTTCCTTCCTTCCTTCCTTCCTTCCTTCCTTCCTTCCTTCCTTCCTTCCTCCTCCCTCCCTCCCTCCCTCCCTCCCTCCCTCCCTGCCTCCCTCCCTCCCTCCCTCCCTCCCTCCCTCCCTCCCTCCCTCCCTCCCTCCCTCCACGTTGCTAAGCTTATCAAGAAAATTAGCTTTGCCATAGTTTTGGAGATCAGGAAAGAAGTCCCAGGCAGAGGTTACCAAAATAAAGCTTTTAGTGGATGTTGCTCAGAGAGCTGTGAATGGTGCCATGACTGTCGAGTAGTGTCTCCCAGTAAAATGGAACTACAAACTAGTTCACTGCATGTCTGTTTGTTCAAATGGAAGCATGTGGGCCCAACAAATGGGTACCACATGGTCCAGATACCCAGGAGCAAGTCAGTAATATGAAAGGGATAATTTAGTTCTGTTTCATTTCATTTTTTTTCCCTTCAGGGACTCTGTGTGTGTGTGTGTGTGTGTGTGTGTGTGTGTGTGTGTGTGTGTGTGTGTGTGTGCGTGTGCATTCTCATTCATGGTCTTAGAGAGGAATCAGGCCCCTTGGTCTGTGCATGTGGTTGGTTTAGTGAGGTTTTCTGCCTGCCTGGTTTTAATAGTAAGTAACCTTTATTCTTACACCTTCAATTAAGCTTTTTTAATCCTTGCAAATGGAAGTGATAGTGATCGCTATACAAAATGCACTTTCCCCAGTCATCTGGCTCTGGCCTGAGTGTTGTGTGGCACGCTCTAGTCCTTGCCTTGCTTAGTAGTTCCCTGTGTGTGCTTTATTCATTTATTCAGAAAAAAGTGATATTTTTGTTGGGGTTGTGACCAATGGAAGAAAAGTTGTATTAAAATATGTTTCTGTTTATGACTGAAACCCAACTACAATCATGCTTGTAACCATGGTGCTTAAATAAATATTTTATATTAAAAAAATGTATGTTTCATGGTGGGGCCAGAGTAATGGCACAGTCATAGGGCATTTGCCTTGCACCCGGCTGATCCAGGACAGACTTTGGTTCAATCCCCGGTGTCCTATTTGGTTCTCCAGGCCAGGAGCCATTTCTGAGTGAATAGCCAAGATTACTCCTGAGCATCACTGGTTGTGACCCAAACACACAGACACACACACACACGGAATAAAAAAAAGATGTTTCATAGTGAAGTAGTAGTCAAAAAGTTCACCCACTTGGTTTACCTTCAGCGAGTTACTATACTACCGATGACTAGAAACTTGGGTTATCTGACATTTAAAAATATTACGCTGCTTAACTAGAAGTCAAATATGAAAATTTGAAAATTCAACCATCTGTTTAACATACCAAAATTTTTAAGAATGCACATATTTGACTATATTAAGTAGATATATATCTCTGAAAAATGAGTGCCCTGGTATTTAAATAGTTTGTTTTTATGTAAAACCTTTGAGATTTAAAGATTTGATCAAAATCCTTTAGCATTTCCCTCAAAATAGTGGAAAGAGCTTGGCTGAAGTTTTGCGTTGATCAATGCTGTTCAAATCTTAGTTTTATAACTTCCTAGCTATATCATTAATTAGAGTTAGCTTGGGGCTGGAGTGATAGCACATTGGTAGGGCATTTGCCTTGTATGTGGTCGACCTAGGACAGGCCTGGGTTTGATCCCTGGCATTCCATATAGACCTCTGAGCCTACCAGGAGCGATTTCTGAGCGCAGAGCAGGAGTAACCTCTGACTGCTGCTGGATGTGGTTACCAAAAATTCCCCCAAAGACAAAACAAACAAAATAAATTATATTTAGCAATTTTTTTTATTTGTTTTTTGGGCAAAGTGTGTTTTCACCATTTTACAAAGTTTTTGTTTTTATCATTTTATTTTCCTTCTCTTCTTAGTAGAGGTTAGGACTAACAGACTACCTTTTATTATCTTGAAATGAGATAGATACAATGTCCTTAGCATATAGTAGCTACTTTGTTAATAGCTGCTTCCCTTTTCACATTTTATATTGCTCTTCTGGTAGATTACAGTAAGTTATAATGCTAAGAGATTTTTGAAAAGTACAGTTTTAAGTGAAACAACTCAATGGAATCAGGTCCTTAAAACTGCATTTTGTTTGACATTGGTTTTTCCATACATCATCTTAATATACCCTTATTTGAATACTTGGGCAATGAAAGGTATCTTACATTAGTTATAGCAGTAGCTATTATCTGTGGGTATATGTCCCTGAGAGAACTTTTTCTCAATATAACTAGTAGGAATCAGTTTTTTGTTTTTAGTTTGTTCCCTCAGATAGGCATTGGTTTCTGTTTTTTCTTTGCCTGATTTGAAAAACACCAAAGCCAGTATTCTTTGAGTATTTGTGTTGATGGTGGCAGTTAACACCATTATTTTTTATTATTTTTATTTTTTGGGGCCATATTTGGTGGCACTCAGTGGTTTCTCCTGTCTCTGTGCTCAGATCACTCCTGGTAGGCTTGGGGGGACCATATGGAATGCTAGGGATTGAACCCAGGTCGGCTACCTGCAAGGCAAATGCCCTACCCACTGTGCTTTTGCTCTGGCCCCTTAAATAATTTTTTAATTGAGTCACTCTGGGATAGTTACAAAGTTGTTCATAATTGTGTTTCAGTCATACAGTCTTCAACATCTATCAGTGCACTTTTTTTGTTTTGTTTTGTTTTTGGGCCACACCCAGTGGTGCTTGGGTTATTCCTGGCTCTGCACTCAGAAATCGCTCCTGGCAGGTTCGGGGGCAATATGGGATGTTGGGGATCGAACCCGGGTCCTTCCCAGGTCAGCAGCATTCAAAGCAAACACTCTACCTCTGTGCTATCACTTCAGCTCTCATCAGTGCTCTTTTAACCTGACCAATGTCCCCAGTTTCTCTCTTCCCCCCTCCCCTGCCTGCCTCTATGGCAGATATTTTCTTCTGTCTTTCTGTTCCCTTTGTTTTTTTGTTTTTTTGTTTTTTTTTTAAAGCCTTTTAGATACTAGTCTGCAATATTGTAATTGAAGGGGTATCACTTTACCTCCTTTCAGCACTCAGTTCTTGTCCAGAATGAATTTCCAACTATCATTATCATAGTAGTCCTTTCTCTGCCCTAACTGCTCTCCTCTTCTCTTTGTGGTAAGCTCCATACGGTGGACCATCCCTCCTGAACCTCTTCTCTATTGTCTTTGGGGATTATTATCCTACTATCTTTTTTTTTTTTTAAATAAATTCCATGTATAGGTGGAGTCATTCTATGTCTATCCCTTTCCCTCTAATTTTGTTCAGCATAATACTCCATTCATGTATAAGCAAATTTCATGGCTTCATCATTCCTATCAGCTGCATAGTATTCCATTGGATAGATGTAGCAGTTTCTTTATCTGCTCATTTGTTCTTGGATTGTTTCCCTTGGATTCTTTCCAGTCTCTACCTATTATGAATAGTGCTGTGATGAACATAGGAGGGCAGATTTTTTTTCTGCCTTGCATTCTGTTCCTAGGATATATTCCCAGGAGTGGTATTCCTGGGTCATGTGGGAGCTCAATTGGTAGTTTTTGAGAAATGCCTATATTGTTTTCCTAAAATGCTGCCATTATTTTTGCTAAAATAATGACCTGGTATAAAGTTAAATTCTCACCATTAAAGTTGAGTTAGTCTTCATATCCTTCTCTTTCTGATTTAATAGGTTTTAATACAGGTTTAGATTTTTCTAACCATCAAGAGACAATATGTTGTGTGTCCCTCCTCCTATCATGTTGTTATATTCCCTGTTCCCTGCTATTATCAACATACACATACATCTAACCCTAACCTCCTGCTAACCTTTTTTTCTGTTGCCAAGACTTGTGATTTTTGGGCCCGGAGAGATAGAACAGTGGTGTTTGCCTTGCAAGCAGCCGATCCAGGACCAAAGGTGGTTGGTTCGAATCCCGGTGTCCCATATGGTCCCCTGTGCCTGCCAGGAGCTATTTCTGAGCAGACAGCCAGGAGTAACCCCTGAGCACCGCCGGGTGTGACCCAAAAACCAAAAAAAAAAAAAAAAAGACTTGTGATTTTTTCCAGGAGGTGGAATTAATGGACTCCTGAGGATGGAGCTGTTCGAGACAGACTTCTTTGCATAAGGCATTCAGGCTGTTGAATTGATCATGGCCTTTTTCTTTCTTTCACCGAGAATTTTTATCATTAGAACTGCATCTTATCTCATCACCCCTCTGCTTTGTTCTGATTTTCAAATTGAGATAGTCTGTATTAATCAAGGAAAGACAATGCTACTTGGGAATAAAGTCCAATGTCAAGCAGGACCTCTGTTAACATTAGGGATATTTCTTCTTGGGCTTACTTACTTGTGGCTTTTGGCTTATGGATCCACTGATTCTTATCTTCAAGTTTGTGAGGAATATATAACATATCCAGTTTAAAAATAGAACAGAAACACTAGTGTAACTAGCCAAATTAAGAAATGAACTGTTGCCAGGACTTTATCATTTTATTATGTTCCCTCGCCATCATGTCATTTTCCTTCTGCCAAGAATCATGATTCTGGGGCCAGAGAGATAGCACTGTGGTAAGGTGTTTGCCTTGCACAAAGCTGATCCAGGACAGACGGTATTTTGAATCCCGGCATCCCATTTGGTCCCCCGTGCCTGCCAGGAGTGATTTTTCTAAGCAGAGTCAGGAGTAATCCCTGAGTGCTGCCGGGTGTGACCCTAAAGCCAAAAGCCAAAAGCCAAAAAAAAAAAAATCATGGTTCTAACTTTTGTGATGGTCTTTTCTTTGTGATGATCTCCCAGTCTGTAAGTATTTTTTTAACTGGAAGATTTAGTTTGGACTCTGTGGGGTATGTGGGTTTGGGACCACACTTTGGTGGTGTTCAGGACTATTTCTGGCTCTCTTTTCTACCAGTGGTTTTCAGGAGAGAATGTGGTACAAGGGATTGAACTGGGTTTGGCTGTATGCATGTAAGGCAGGAATTTTACCCCCTGTATTATCTCTGGCTCTGGACTCTTTTTTTTTTTTTTTTTTAAACCTGCTGACCTTATATTTTTCATTTTCTAGTTTTTTACACTGTGACCAAGTATTCTTGTTCTATTTTGATGAATGTTCATAAAGCTACTTTTTCCCACAACTGCCCAGTATTCTGATGAGTGTAATCCCATGTATTTTATGAATCCATTCCCATTTAGGTTGTTTCTAACTTGTACTATTGGAACTATTTATTGCTTTATATAAAAATACTGTCATCATTGTGAAACTTTTTGATTAAGGATTGTTTCCTTTGGAGAGTCTGTACTAATCAAGGAAAGACTAGAAAAATGCTAGTTCTATCATAGTTTATGAGCAGTGCCAGGAATTATGAATAAGAGTATGAGGCTTAGGGACTGGAGCAATAGCACAGCAGCAGGTAGGGCATTTTCCTTGCTTGCAGCCAACCTGGGTTTGATCCCCAGTATCCCATATGGCCCCGTGAGCCTGCCAGGAGTAATTTTCTTTTTTTTTTTTTTATAATTTTATTATGCCACCGGTTTAGTTCTCATCCACATTGACTGTAGATTTTTGAAAGTGGTGACAGGCACATAGGTCACTAAAGTGTATAGTTTGGTGAATCTTCATCTTTATTACGTTTTCTGGATAAATGTACATGGATTTGGTATGGGACATTCCTTATTTCTTTGGCCCACACAGCTTTTTGAGCCTGGTGTCAATGTGCACATCCGAGGTGCCCATCTCTTTCATGGCAAACTCCCGGATCTCTTTGAGTGCCCGAGGCGCACGCTTCTTGAAACCTACTCCGTGGATGCACTTGTGGATGTTGATGGTGTATTCCCGAGTCACCACCTCGTTGATGGCCGAGTGGCCCTTCTTCTTCTCCTCGCAGCCCCTCTTCTTGGGAGCCATCCTGCCGGGCCCAGGAAAGGAAAGCGCCAGGAGTAATTTTTAAGCACAGAGCCAGGAGTAATTCCTTAGCACTGCTGGATGTGGCCCAAAAACAAATGAACAGAAACAACATGAAGTTTATTAAGATTCTGTTATAGATTGTTCTCTCTTCACCTATGCAATCCCTTTAGAGAATTTAATGGTTGAAAATATCATACCTTGCCTTTTTGAAGTTGAATGATTCTTGAAGTGTTTAATATTGATTTTCAGGGGCCAGAACAGTAGTACAGTGGACAGAGAACTTGTCTTGCATGTGGCTGATCCGGGCTTGATCCCTGACATCCCATTGGTCCCCTGAGCACAGAGATAATAGTAACCTGATGAGCACTGCTGGGTGTTGCTTCTCCAATTGCTTTTCTTTTCTGTTGATTTACCAAAGTATGGTGAAGTACATCTTAAAGATATTTTTTCCCCTTACTTCGAGATCACAAGTAAGGGGTTTGTCAAGGTCACCTCAAGTATTTGCTGCAGCACTGGGGCCATCAACTCTGTACTCATGCTGCCCTGGTTGTTTTAAGAGCTGAGCCATTTTTCAGGTCTCATAAATCAGGTCTTTAAAAATATTCATTGTGGCTTGGGAGATGGAGGGCTGGGAGTGTTGGGTGGATGTTGGGGACCATGCAGTGCTGGGATTGAATGGAAATGAAGCATGTATTTTGAGTTCTCTCCATGACGACTTGTGATCAATTCTTTACTTTTTTTAGATGTCGGTGCAAGAAACTGTAGGCATCTCTGTGCTGTTTATTACAATAAGAATCCTGGCTTTGAGATAATCCATGGGCTGCTGGACAGAATTATGCAGTTGCTTGCAGTGCCTGCTGGCGAAAAGAAGGGAGGTTATGTCATGAAGGCTTCTCAAGGTAAGAAAGAGTAGCTAGAGCTAGACTTGGGGGTAAGGTACCAAAGAAGGCAGGTTTAGGGGTTGATTTTATTGTTACTGTTTTGTTTGTATTTGTGAAGAGGGAAGCAGATGATAGACCTTCATTTTTATTAATTGCTAGAATTTTCTAACAAAATACTCCTTTTCCTTATAGCACCTTAAGATGGTGCTTTTGGAACTCTCAATGGGCCCCTTATTACTGCTGCTGCCAGCTGAATGTTGGTTGCCTGTGCATGGTTCCCAATTTCTCAGGCCATCAGCTCCTCAGTGAGCTCAGCTCTCCAGACTGGAAGTAGGGAGAAGCTCCAGTGAAACTCCTTGGAAACTATTAACTTGAGATCTGGTTTGAACACAAATCGCAGAATCTGCATCAGCATGGAAATGGGAAAAGAAAAAAACCCTCAAAAAATCTCTCAAAAGTCACTTCTGAAACACTTTTAGGGTACTCAATTCATTTTTTTTCCTTTTTCTTTATTTAACAAAGTAGGGCCTGGGACGGGTTGGGAGGGGAAGGAAGAAAGGAAGGGGAGGGTAGGCGGGTGGGAGGGGGGGAGGGAGGAAAGGAAGGAAGGAAGGAGAGGAAGGAAGGAAGGGAGGCGGGAAAGAGGAAGAGAGGAGGAGGAAGAAGAGAGGAGGTAGAAAAGAAGAGGAGGAGGAAGAGAGGAGGGGGGGGGAGGGGGAGGAACTAGGGTTCTCAATTCATAAAGTAGTCTGAGGAAGGGTGGGGATCCTCCAGAACCTTCACAGCTCTGACAGAGTTGGGCTAATTAAACGGCATCTATGAAAGTAGGGAAGAGGGGAGAGGAAGAGAAAGAAAATCTTTTTTTTTTTTTTGGTTTTTGGGCCACGCCTGGTGATTGTTCCGGGGTTACTCCTGGCTATGTGCTCAGAAATTGCTCCTGGCTTGGGGGACCATGTGGGACACTGTGGGATCGAACCGCAGTCTGTTTCTAGGTTAGCCGCTTGCATGGCAAATGCCTTACTGCTGTGCCACTGCTCTGGCCCCATGAAAAAAAAATCTTTTACAGTATCACTGGTAATTGTTTAGTGGTGCTCAGGTTCCTCCCAGAGATTTCGCAGTCAGTCTGTCTGGTGGTTGTCGGGACAGTGGACAGTTCTGCTCTTGCCTGTGGTGCAAGGATTCTGGGCCAGGGGCCAGTAGGACTGTACCAGAGTTTGGGACCATGTGGTACTGGGGATTGAACCATGGTTGTCTGCATGCAGAGCAAGCACCACCCTTAAATAAGCACATGGCTAAGTATCTTCTAGAGGGCTGCTTCCCTGCCCCATGATCTCAGTTCAGGTTTTCAGAGCTAGAGCTAGGACAGCTTCCTGAGGGCATCTGGACAAGCCTCACGAGTTTCTACGAAGTGATGTGAACTGCAAAAGAGTAGGCCAGTGCAGGGGAAGGCAGGTAGACCCTGGGAACCAAGTGGGAAGAAATGGGAAGCACCACTTAGAGCAAGTTGGTCTGATTCAAGATGAGGGAGAGCCCTGGGACTTTTCACTTGTCACTAAAGCAAAGAATATTATCAAAGTGTCTTCCTTTGGCAGGCTGAGGCCTCATTCCTGTCATAATTAGGGGACTATGTGGCTCTGGGGGTCAGCTTGGCCATGTGCTTATTTAGCATGTAATTTCTCAATATGTAAATGGCTATAGTGTTGATTTGGAGTTTTTGTTTTATCTTTTAATGTTTTTAATTTAGAGAAACTTTGTTTTTTGTTCTTGGGCCACTTCTGGTGGTGCTCAGTGCTTACTCCTTGACTCTGCACTCAAGAATCATTCCTCTCTTGAGTCCAGAGAGATAGCATGGAGGTAAAGTGTTTTCCTTGCATGCAGAAGGACAGTGTTTGAATCTCAGCATCCCATATGGTCCCCTGAGCCTGCCAGGAGCAATTTCTGAGCGTAGAGCCAGGAGTAACCTCTGAGTGCTGCTGGGTGTGACCCAAAATCCAAAAAAAAAAAAAAAAAGAAGCATTCCTCTTGGGACTGGGATGGAGGAGTACTGGGGATGGAGGGTACTGGGGATCAAACCCTGGTTGGCCACTTGCAAAACAAGTGCCCTACCTACTGTACTGTCAAATGTGGTTTTATTTTAAAGTTTTGTTCTATAATCCATAGTGTTCAGTGTTTACTCAGGGCAGTGCTCAGGAGTTGAGTCAAGGTCATCAACATGCCAGACAAGCACCTTTTAACCCTTATACTATCTTAACTGTTTTAATTGAGAGAAATGTTTTAAACAGTGCTTTGGATATGGTTGTAGGCCATTATTCTGGTTTTTTAAGTTTTTTATTCTAGGGGACATCCTAGGTTTATGATTGGAGAAGACTTGGTACAACTTTTGCTTACATATTGGTGACCTGGACAAAAGAGTATTTCAGTATATCAAGAAAGAATAATTTTGTTCACTGCTTTCCTCCTAGCATTGTCTCTATTTTTGCTTTTCAAGATGTTCTCTCAAAACACCATCAAGGCAAAGAGAACTAATGGCTTTACAAATAATAGTTTGTCATTTCTTATAGAGATTTCATATTTATTTTGATTATTGGGTTTTATCTAATTATCCTTTTTAAGGGTTAAAAGAGATCAAGCTCTAAATAAGTCATTTTTCAAAATAAATGATTAGCAAAGCTAATGGTAGTTTTTTCCATCTACAATTTCATATTCAGGTAATGTCTTAGCAGGGATCTCAAACTCAATTTACCTGGAGGCGGTAGGAGGCAAAGTGGGGGTGATCCTTGAGTGCAAAGTCAGTAGTAAGCCTTGAACATTGGGGGGTGTGACCCAAACAACTAAACAACTAAGACAAAACAAAATGAAAAAAGATTCTTCTAGGGCAGAGCCACAAAATGTTGTACAGAGGGCCACAAATGGCCCACGGGCCACGAGTTTGAGACCCCTGTCTTAGAGGAATCTGGATGCTGGTGTGTGTTTAGTTATATCATTTTCTATTATTTGTTACTTTGCACTTACCCCTTTCTACTAAGACAATGTCTTCAAGAACATAAAAAAATAGAGCAGAAGCAGATTAAGAAGTACTGTTTCCTGCCATTTATGATCACCGAGGTATTCTATTTTACCCTTGGCATATGGTTGGCTTTTTAATAATTAAAAATCCCTTGTGATTCTGCAGTTAGTGTTGAGCTAAGCCTATCCTCTGTGGTTCCTGCCAATAACATTTCTGTTGGCAGTTACACCTAATTTCTTTCTGCCTTTTCTATTAAGTCCACCAGCTTCTTTGTGATACATTATTTGGGGCAAGGATGGGTGGAACACAATTTGATTCCTCTTCAAGTAATTGGGACCTACCCATTGTTAGAGAAATCTGGCCACTCAGTGGATGGGTTGTTGCTTTAAGCCCGAGGAGTTCATCTAAGGTTGGTGTGTGACGTTGCTTATTAAGCAGGCAGCATCTTTCGGCAGTGTGTAGCTTTCTGGGTGTGTAGTCTTCACCTGCTGGGCACCCTTGCAATTAGGGACCTAAGCTGAGATAAATTGTTGAGTTGATGATAGGATGTCATGGTCAGTGGTTGAGTAGAAAAAAGAAAGAAGAATCTTTAGCAGACCCAAGAGTGTTTTGAGGGTTTCAAAAGGGTTCAGTGCAGACTGTTTTAGTGGCATTTGATCAGATTATTATAGCATATGCATATGCTTTTTTCTTTCTTCAGGCTTCTTTCCTTTTGTTTCTGTGGTTTGCTGCAAACTAAATTATGTATGTTGAAGCGCATCTATCCTTTTCAGAAACCACTTCTGGGCAAGAAAAATTCTCAGCATTTTTGTGTTTTGAGCAGTTACGTGGTTGCCAGGCAAATAAGTGGCCCCCCAAAATTGTTTCTTGTAGACGGTCATGGGTTTTTATGCAATTGCTTGCCTTTAGCTTGCACCCTCTCCTTTTTTAATTTCTTGCCTATTATCAGTTCTGTTTATTTACAATCTACCCAAAAAATCAACTTAAGATAATTTTGACCTGATAGAAGTTTTAGAACTTGGAGTTTTGACAGTTCTATTTTTCATGCTGCTCAGAATTCATTGTGTGAAATGAAAAATAATCTTGTAAATCATCTGTACATTTAATCCCATACCATATGTACTCATGGTAGTTATTTAGATAGCTTCTGTTACAGTAACACCTAATGCTCATTAACTTGATCTGCGGGTCATGACCTTTCCCCCTTTGAGGATGCCTGTAAATGATTCAGAAGGTGAGGGGGTCAGAAAGATTGTAGAGCAGGTAAGGCACTTGCTTTGCATGTGACCCATGTACGTTTGATCCCTGGCATCCCATATGGTCCCTTGAGTACAGCCAGGATTAATTCCTAAGTGCAGAGTCCTGAGTGACCTCTAAGCAACCCCTGATCTGGCTCAAAAACCAATATTTATATTGGATTATATATAACATATATGTAATGGATGAATTTGAGTTCCTATGGTCTTCACACTGGTGTTTTGTGTATGAGTAAATAAAAGAAAAGGTTATGTGTTGATCAACTAACTGTTGAAGTAAAGACATTCTGTTTATGTACTGGAGCAAAGAAAGGGGATTCCTTGTGGCATGTCTTCTTTAAATTACTAGCAGCAAGTAATTGTAAGGAATCAAAGTTTAGATGAAAAAGGATTTGGAAGTTTTTATGCTTACTAACGTGGTGAAAACAGTTTTATCTGGATCTCTACTCCTTGTGTATAAGGTAAATTTGTAAATAGATTTTTCTATAACTACATGAGTTCTTACTACTTGAGGTGCCATTAATCCTGAATACTTGAGTATATTTTTCGGCTAACTATGCTATAATTTTTAAAATCAGGAAATTAAATGAATAATAACACTCATCATCGCAGGTTATTGAATTTTTAATTTTTATTTTTATTTTATTTGTTTTGTTTTTGGGTCACACCTGGTGATGCTCAGGATTACTCCTGGCTATCCACTCAGAAATTGCTCCTGGCTTGGGGGACCTATGGGACGCCAGGGGGATTGAACCTCGGTCCATCTTAGGTCAGGCGCATTGCAAGGCAAATGCCCTACTGCTTGCGCCACCACTCCAGCCCAAAGTTACTGAATTTTTTAGCCTCTAAAATAAGTTACTCTTTATATTACTCAGTGATTAAGACCCTCAGTCTGCTGGAGAGTTCTAAAATAGTTTTCTATAACTTTGGTGACTCAACACTTGCAGAAGATTAGTGGGCCAATCCTAATAGTGTGTTCTTTGGCTTGTGGTACTAGGTGTGTGCTTTGGAGGGAGTTTCGCAGGAGATTAATGCTATGTACTTAGGGGTTGGATGTCCCAGCAAGTGACACACCACATTCCATTTTCCCATTGCTTTACTTTACAGTTTGAGACACCCTCTTTACTAGATGAGTGAGGTGGTCCCCACTAGGATTCTTAAATACAGTTACATTTTATGCTGTTAGGATAGGGAAGAACTTCGAAATGATGTCAAGGTTCTGTTCTTGATTAGTCTTACAGTTTGCTTGTGTCATTGTGAACTATTTCTGGTTTTATTCTTTGTATTTTAATCTGGTACACTAAAGAAGTTGTTTAAGGGTTTAGAAAGAAATCATACCGTATTTTCCGGTGTATAAGACGACTTAAACAAAAGAAAGTCAACCCGAAAATCGGGGGGTCGTCTTCTACGCCTAGTAATAATCTGAAAAATGTTTCAATATGCCGGCTAAATGAAACAAACAAACAAAAAAATCAGGGGGCCGGAAAGGTGGCGCTAGAGGTGAGGTGTCCGTCTTGCAAGCGCTAGCATAGGACAGACCAAGGTTTGATCCCTGGTGTCCCAATATGGTCCCCCCCAAGCCAGGGCAAATTTCTGAGCGCCTTAGCCAGAGATACCCCCTGAGCGTCAAACGTGTGTGGCCCAAAAACCAAACAAACAAAACAAACATAAATCAGTCCGCAGAGTTTCCAAATCTCTTTCTTGGGGGCTCACCAAACAGTACTCAGGAGATCTGGGGGCCACTTCTGGCAAAACCCAGCTAACCGTGTTGGTGGTTCCGTGCTAGGGTCCGAGGATGGGGTGTTGTTTGGTTCATGTAGTGGGGGAGATTAACTGAGGCCACCAGGGAATTGCCAGAAAAGGTGCCTATGATAAGGGACCAATTCACTGCAAGGCTGCTCGTGACCGCCTAACTCAGCCAATCCAAGCAGGCTTTTTATGCATGCAAATTAGACAATGTTCTGGACCCGAATCTACACTGTCAGAATCTACACTGTCAATCTGCTTGCTCAGATTGGCCAGAGTCAGAGAGGAAGTCTATTGCAGTATAACCTTTGACCTTTGCTTGTTGTGATTGGCTCACTGTGGTACATACAGTTGCAGCACCAGGAACGTTCTGGACCTGATACAGCGAATATAGGCCTAAACCTATGTTTTAACTGCAAAATTAGGGGATCGTCTTATACGCCCAGTCATTTTATACGCCGGAAAATATGGTAACCTTAGCGGGGGGGGGGGGTGTTATAGAACATTTAGCCAATGGGTTTTTTTTTATAGTTTTTAACACACGTATTTGTAATATTTTGTGTGTTTATAATAATCTAAGGGCCCATTTTATTTGTTCTTTGTGATTTTTAAAAATCTGTTTCAAGGAGTACAATACAAAGTATTATATCTTCTGTATATTTGTCAAGAATTTTGTGTGTAATCCACTTTATGCTGAAGCAGGAGCAAATTTGTGGGCCATTATCACCCTTTCACAACACTATGACTTAATACATACTAGGGCCAACTTTTTATGTTTATTCTACCTTTGCTTCTATTGAAAATTATTTCATTGGATTCAGTTACTTTATTGGATTCTAGCACTTTTCATAGTCTTTGTCTTGCTCTCCCCCTTTTAACTTGTATTTGGGGGCCATACCCAGTTCTGTCAGTTTGGGATGGGGGTATGTAATGCCAGGAATTGAACCCTGGGTATTGACTAGGTAAGGTGTGTGCTTTTACCATTGAGCCACATTACTCTGCTCAGCTCCTGCATTGAAGCAATGATAGGTACAGTTTTGATGTAGTAATCTCGCTGCCCAGTGGCTAACAACTAATCATCTATTATTCGGGGAGTCAGAAGGTTGTTTGAATTGCTTTTGCTGGGATGTCATGCCAAGGATCCATCCAGGCCAGGGTCTCATATGAGAAGCCTGCATTCTGCCATGGAGATGTGCTTGGCTCCTTGAGTCGCAGACCATTTTTTTGCGGGGGGTGAGGGGGAATGCCAGGATTAAACCCAGGTCTCATGCTGATTTGTGGGGCATGTGCTTTGAGCCACTGAGCCACATCTGTGGCTTTGAATCACTAACATTTTTTCCAGTAGCTCTTTTCAGTAAGCCAGAATCTGGAAGTCTTTAAGTTTTAAGAACTAGTGCTCTGATTTTAAAATACTATATTAGCCCATACTCTGCTTTGTTTAAAAATTAGAAATTACTGTCAGGTTTGGGGTAGAGAAAAGCAAAAACTTAATCAAAACTTTTTGCTAAGTATGTCTTCAAAGTTTCTGCCTACTTTTTTTCTCCTATTCAAAAAAATGTAGGTTTTGTTCAAAGAGACTCACTCCTTTCTGCCTTTCAGCATAAATCATTTTTCTCTCTAGCACATCATTGCAGGACTTTGGCAGACTTGCATACTGAGGACTCAGGCCTCACTGAGATCTCATTGTGATTGTGACCTTGAACAATTTGTGTTTTCATTAGTGTTAAATAGCTGTGGCTTAACTTGGATTGTTTGACAAATAAATGCTACTGTTGTGTGAGTGTCTTGGGCCTACTGTCCTCTCTCCAGGAAATTCCTCCAGCCCTCTGCTGGCTCCATGGACCAGATACTTCCTAACCCCAATTTGTTTAAGGCCATTTTAAGGAAGAGGGCAAAGGAGCTCATTAGATGGGCCAGATGCCTCAGTAACTGTCGATGTGCTTTAAATAATGAACCAAGTGCCAGTGGTTCTATTTTACTGCTTCTGTGATATAGAAGTTGTTTGAGGTCAAGTTTGTCTTCATACCCAGCCTTCACCACCATGAATCTTTTGTTATGATTTTTATTATAACAGCATGTTTTACAATACAGTTGTTTCAGGCATTAAATGTTCATAAACCAATCTCACCACCAGTGTGATCTTCCCTTCACCAGTGTCCCCAATTTTCCACCCACTAACAGAGCCTGCCTCTAAGCAAGCACAAACAAATTTACTTCATGTTGTTTGCCATAACACAAAGGCAAATGGAATTATCAATTTCTGTTGGAGAATGTTAGGGTGTGGTGTTGGGCTGCTGTAGATCATGTGGGAAGAGGTAGTTTTCTCTGTCTCCTCCCCTTTCTGAGAGTGCCAAAGAGGTAATAATAGCCCTTTCAGCTTTTCTTAACTGTAGAAGGACAGTTTAGTCATAGGATGAAAATTCCCAGTATTGTTATAGACTAACATACATTAACATATAATAAGAATGGGGCAGATAACAGCAGCTGGAAAATCTCCCCATCCTCTGCAAGCCACTCTAGGGACAACTATGCTGAGTTGCAGTCCTATTTGAGATATGGAAGAGCATATTAAGGAAGAGGGCAAAGGAACCCAGTAGATGGGCCAGATGCCGTAGTAACTCTTGACCTTTAAATAATGAACCAAGTGCCAGTGGTTCTATTTTACTGCTTCTGTGATAAGAAAGTCCCTAGAAGGTCAACACTTGAGCAGAAAATTCCCATAGAATGCCCTGTTCTAAATGGATATAGAACTTTCTGTTCTACGGGATGTGGTCTGATATCTCATATTCATCAGTAGCTGTTAACTATCAACCTTTGTACATACTCTATAAAGAAACGCCTAGCTTTTTTGTGAGTGACATTCCTGGAATAGAGGTAGGTGTGTGTGTGTGTGTGTGTGTGTGTGTGTTTGTGTGTGTGTGTGATAGAGGGGTGTGTGTGTGTGTGTAATTATTTTCCCAAAATTTATTTTCTGAGTAATTCCTAAAGTATTTTGGCGGTGATGCTGGTGGTGGTGGCTACTGGAGTATATAACCAGCAGTACATAGGGCTCAGTCTCGATGGTGATCAGGGGACCATGTGGTACTGAGGAAAACCCTGTTTTGCAAAGCACATGTTTAAAAGTATTTTTTTTTAATAATCTTCCTATAAGAAGAGATCAGCCTACTCTTAAGTTTGTGGTTTGTTGTTACTACTTCTTCGAGTTTAACATTTTAAACATGTTCAACATTTTGACATAGTTAGATGTGTTTTTACTTGGGTGGTTCTACTTTTAGAAAGGAGAAAAGAAAAGGCTGAATTGGTACATATATTTGTAGAAGCCTATTTATGATAAATTGTAGCAATTGGAAACAACTCTAGAATAAAATACAGTTGCCAAAACCCAGTGACATATAAATGTAAAGAATGTGATAAAAATGACCTGAGACATAAGTTATTAGCTCAGCTGGAGAAGTGGATCATGGACAGTATAGACACATAATGCAGTGGGAAGAGCACATTTTGTTGCACCAGGGGATGACGATTAGTACAGCATGGTTGGGTGACGCCTGGGAATCTATCCTACTTCCCCTTCGTTTTCTAGTATGAATGGGGCTGTCTCATCTGTTTCATTGAGCAGTTGGGAAGGTCTTAGAATTTGGGCATTAATGACATTCCAGTGTCCACATTGGCTAGATCATCTATCTTCTCTTCAAGAAATGAGCACTAGAACAAAGAGTTCTTGTCTGAGTCACAAGAAGAGCTGGTTAGATTCATTCACTCTCAGCCATGCTGCTACCTGCTGTATATTTTTCACCTCTTTGATCCCCTTTTCTTTTGTGTCACATAAGAGGATGGGCAAGTTTGTATCTGTGGTCCTTTGCACTTGAAGATTCTGTAGGAGGCAGAGTGCTTCAGGATCCATTTCTACCACCTGTACCAATTCTTTTTCTTTGCCATTATTATTATTATTTGGTTTTTGGGTCACACCAAGTGGCATTCAGAGGTTACTCCTGGCTCTTTGCTTAGAAATTGCTCCTGGCAGGGTTGGGGAACCATAAGGGATGCCGGCACTTGAACCACCATCCATCCTGGGTTGGCTGCATGCAAAGCAAACATCCTACCACTGCTAGAGTGTATTACCGTGGTTTTTTTTTTTTTTTCACTCAAACAGTTCTCACTGTGTTATAAGGATGTGGTCTGTATTCTTTATTTTTGGGTGACTATACCTGACTGTACTTACTGCTCAGGAGTCACTCCTGGTAGTTGCAGGAGATGTACATACGTGGTGCCCAGATAGAATTTGGTCAGCTGTCTGCTGGACAGACACCTCATCTGCTGTACTATCTTTATGGCCCAAAATACATTCAAGCTGGTAGCTGTCTTGTATGATATTTGTATTCATTTAAAAAGAATTTTTTTTCCTAAACTTGGGGGCCATACCTGCTGTGCTCAGGGCATACTACTCCTGACTCTATATTCAAGGATCGTTCCTAGTGGTCCTTAGGGGACCATATGGGGTGCCAAAGATTGAACACCAGGCAAGTGCCCCACCTACTGTCCTATTGCGTCAGCCCCTGTATGGGGCTTTCTTTCTTTCTTTCTTTTCTTTCTTTCTTTCTTTCTTTCTTTCTTTTTCTTTCTTTCTTTCTTTCTTTCTTTCTTTCTTTCTTTCTTCTTTCTTTCTTTCTTTCTTTCTTTCTTCTTCTCTTCTTTCTTTTCTCTTTTCTTTCTTTCTCTTTCTTTCTCTTTCTTTTTTCTTTCTTTCTTTCTTTCTTTCTTTCTTTCTTTCTTTCTTTCTTTCTTCTTCTTTCTTCTTTCTTTCTTTCTTTCTTTCTTCTTCTTTCTTTCTTCTTCTTTCTTTCTTCTTCCTTCTTCCTTCCTTCCTTCCTTCCTTCCTTCCTTCCTTCCTTCCTTCCTTCCTTCCTTCCTTCCTTCCTTCCTTCCTTCCTTCCTTCCTTCCTTCCTTCCCTCCCCCCTCCCTCCCTCCTTCCCTCCCTCCCTCCCCCCTCGCTCCCTCCCTCGCTCCCTCCCTCCCTCATTGGTTTTTGGGCCACACCCAGCAGTGCTCAAGGTTTACTTTTGAGTAACTCCTGAGTACTCCTGCACTCAGAAATTGCTCCTGGCAGGCTCAGTGGACCATATGGGATGCCAGGTATCAATCCAGGGTTCGTCCCGAGCTGGTCACATGCAAGGTTAACACCCTACCGCTATGCTATCACTTCGGCTGCCCTGTGTGGAATTTTTAAACACTGTTTTGTCTTCCTGGAAAGCTCTAGATTTTGCCAGTATTATTTATGTTAGTAGTATTGCAGAAGCATATCTGGCTGTCCTTGGGTGAAAGGGTGTCACTCTTTGTGTTGTTTGGTTCTATTTTCCCCCTTATTGCATTTTGTCTGTTGTATTTTAAATGAGGAAACTTTTGCAAACATGAAATGGACTGCTTGCTGTAGAATTCTTGCCTACCAGTGGCCAGAATGCTTTCCAGAGCTGGCTTCACCTTTGGCTCCTGACTCTAGGATTGCTTGCCTTGGGCAAGTTTCTTAATCTCCATGTGCTTCACTTTCCCCCATCTGTGACTTCCCCCCATCCCTGAGGGTTTGGCTCTGGCCACGGTGGGTCCAAGATTATGATTATAGCATTACTCTTCTCTTTTTGTACATGCCCTGCACATTATTTGAAATCTTAATCTGAAGTAATCTGTCACAATCATATTGTGTTTGAAGTTCCTTGTGCTCCAAGTTGTCTAGGGTCTAAATTGGATGAGCTCTTTGAAACCATAGAAACTATCTCCTGTCCTCACCATTTCCATTCTTATTTTGGGGGGACCATATGTGATTGTGCTCAGAGGGGTTACAACTGGCTCTGCATTTGGTGCCTAGGAGACCATATGGGAAGCTGGGGAACCCAGTTTAGCTGTGTGCAAGGCAAACACCCTATCCACTGTGCTATTGCTCTGGCCCAACCATTTCCATTTTTTTTGTTTTTTATTTAATTTTACTTTATTGAAACCATTGTGATTTACAAAGTTCTTCATAGTTGGGTTTCAGACATACAGTGAATCAGGGCCAGTCCCACCACCAGTGTCAACCTCCCTCCAGAGTATATCCCAACCATCACCCTTTGCTGTCCAGTCTGCCAGTATAGGAGGCCCATTTAAAGTTTAGATTTGTTAGAGTATGAGTCTCTTGATTCCATTGTTGTTGATTTTGGATTGGGATTTAGTTCTATTGTGTTTTGTTTTAAGTTTCCACCAATGCACCTGCCACTGGCCCCCACCTTTTCATATTTGTGTTTCTCCTTCTCCACTCAGTTTCTTTCCTTGTCCTTGCTATACTCTGGGACCAAGGATATTGGAAACAACTCCCATTTGGACCATTGCATTTTGTTATGCAAAATGCCACATATAAATGATACCATTCTTCATTTACCTTTCTTCATATGGCTTACTTCATTTAACATAATATCTTTCAGTTCCATCTGTTTTGCTGCATATTGAATGATTGCATCATTTCTTACAGCTATGTAGTATTCCATTGTATATATGTACCACATCTTCATATCTACTTGTCTATTGTTAAACATCTAGGTTGATTCCAAGTCTTATCTATTGTACTGAGTTCTGCAATGAATAGTGGTATGCATACATCCTTTTAGATGAATGTTTTTCTGTCCTGAGGATAGATATTCAAAAGTGGGTATGCTGAGTCATATGGCTGCTCAATTTTGAGTTTACTGAGAATCCTCCATACTGTTTTTCATAAGGGTTGGACCAGGCAGCAGTGAGAGTTCCTTTCTCACCACATCCCTGCCAACAGATTCTTTTGATATGTACTATCCTCACTGGTGTAAGATGATATCACATTATTGTCTTGGATTTCCCTCTTGATAAGTAAAGATGAGTATTTTTCCATGTGTCTGTTGGTCTTCCTCAGAGAAATGTCTGTTCATTTCATTCTTTTTTCTTTTTTTTTTTTTTTTTGGGAGAAGGTCACACCCAGCGGTGCTCAGGGGTTACTCCTGGCTCTGAGCTCAGTAACCACTCCTGGCTTTCTCAGGGACCATTTGATATACTGGGAATTAAACCCAGATCTGTCCCAGGTCAGCCGTGTGCAAAGCAAGTGTCCTATCGCTGGTGCTATCACTCTAGCCCTGTTTTTTTTTTTTTTTTTTTTGTGTTTTTGTTTTTTGTTTTTTGTTTTTGGTTTTTGGGCCACACTGGTGGTGCTCAGGGTTTACTCCTGGCTCTCTGCTCAGAAATCACTCCTGGCAGGCACAGAGGTCATACAGGATATCGGGATTCGAACTACAGTTTGTCCTGAGTTGGCTGCTTGCAAGGCAAATGCCCTATTGCTGTGCTATCTCTCTGGCCCTTGTTTCCATTAACTAGTGGTACTACAAGCCTTCTTAAAAGTGAGGAGCAGAGTTTCTTTAGGTAATAGACTTGATTTTTTTATTTTTTTAGGTAAAGACTATTTAGGTAATAGATCTAAAATCATTTAACTGGGTGGTAGACCTGATTTTAAAAGGAACAGATTGGGGTTGGGGCAGTGGTGCAAGTGGTAGGGCTTTTGCCTTGCACACGCTAATCTCGGACAGACTACGGTTCGATCCCCCAGCGTCCCATATGGTCCCCCATGCCAGGAGTGATTTCTAAGCATATAACCAGGAGTAACCCCTGAGCACCGCTAGGTATGTCCCCCAGCCAAAATGAGAAATTTTTTCAAGACTTATATTTAAGTTCTGATGATTTTGACATTCTTTTGGTTTTGAAGTAGAGTGTATATGAGGAACACATGATTAAGATTTGACTTTCAAATCTTACTCCATGGGTAAAGAGAGAACACCATGGGCTTAATATGCAGAGGTACTGTCAAACCCCAGTACTAAAGAGAACTGCCAGGTAGGCCTCCCAAACAAAAAAGTGAAAAACAAAAAAGTAAATAAATTTTTAATTGAGGGGGAAAGACCTTAAGAGTTACTTTAAATGACTAGAGACTAAAACTAAAAGGTTAAATATACAGAAGTAAAATACCCAAACTAAAAAGTAAAGTAGAATTTTTAAATGGTGGAGGGGGGGCACTCTAAAGGACAGCCTTGCATGCAGCTGACTCAGATTTGATACTTGGAACTGCATATGGTCTTCTGATTTTCTTCAGTAGTGATCCCTGAGCTTAGTCTAAGACTTAAGCCATGAGCACCACTGAGTGTGGTCCCCAAACAAAACATGATAGCCATCCAGACAGAGTAAAACTGGGGAAAAATTGGTATTACATTTCTTCATATTTAGGGCATTAGTTAAGATTACATAGCCTGAGTTTTGCCTTTAGAAACAAATTTTACAACAAGACGTTGTTTTAAGAATCAGTCCAGCTGGATCCAGCCCTTGTTTGGAGTCCAGGCCTGGCCAGATAGAGGCCCGATAGAGAGGGTCTCCCGCCTGGGGCTGGGGTGCGGTGAAACAGGCACCTCCTCTCTCTTCACTGTTTGAGTTAATGGTGTCTGCAGGTGTGTTGGGATTAGCACTGTAAAGTTGTGTAAGGGCTTTTCTTTCTTTTGATCTTCCGAAAGGGATGAAAGATAGCCATTACTCAAGGGATTAGGCCCTCCTCTCTTTAAAGACTTTAGGTACCATAAATATTTCACTTCAGATGGAAGGTGAAGAATTGTATTCATCTGGGGGAAAATGGGTGTTTTATATTACCAGTTGGAAATTATTTGGTCTCCACTTACATACTAATTGATCTTTGGAGAGCTGTTTGCTCGATGCCTCATGTGGATCTGAAAAAAGGCGAGTGTGTGTATCTTTGTAGCAGTTCTCAATAGTCATCATCCTAAATTTTGTTCTTTTTATTAAAAAAAATTAAATTGGGCCCGGAGAGATAGCACAGCGGCGTTTGCCTTGCAAGCAGCCGATCCAGGACCAAAGGTGGTTGGTTCGAATCCCGGTGTCCCTTATGGTCCCCTGTGCCTGCCAGGAGCTGTTTCTGAGCAGATAGCCAGGAGTAACCCCTGAGCAACGCCGAATGTGGCCCAAAAACCAAAAAAAAAAAAATTTAAATTGCTTTTCTATATTGCATTTTTCTCTTTCTTGGAGAAACTGCCTCTTGATGGAATTCAGTTGGTGCATTTGGGAAATTCCTGGCTCTGAGACTTAAAGAAAAATGACCCTGTAGGACAGAGCCCATTTCACACATTTGGTAGTCATGCATGCTCTGTTAGAAAAGTAGGTTCTGGGTCCGGAGAGATAGTATGGAGGCTAGGCGTTTGCCTTTCATGAAGAAGGTTGGCGGCTTGAATCCTGCATCCCGTATGGTCCCCCGAGAATGCCAGGAGCAATTTCTGAGCCAAGAGCCAGGAGTAACCCCTGAATGCTGCCAGGTGTGACCCAAAAACCAAAAAAAAAAAAAAAATAGATTCTATCTTTTTTTTTTTTTGACCACACCTGGCAGGGATCAGGGGCTACTCCTGGCATCCATATGGGATACTGGGAATCAAACCTGGATGAATAGTATTTAGAAAAAGAAAGGAAGTGTGTGTGTGTGTGTGTGTGTGTGTGTGTGTGTGTGTGTGAGAGAGAGAGAGAGAGAGAGAAAGAGAGAAAGAGAGAGAGAGAGGGAGAGAAGGGGAGAGAGGGGAGAGAGAGGAGAGAGAGGGAGGGAAGGGGAGAGAGGAGAGAGGGTGGGAAGGGGAAAGAGAAGGGGGGAGAGGGAGAGAAGAGGAGAGAGAGAAAGAGAGAAAGGAAGAAAGAAAGAAGAAAGAAAAGAGAGAAAGATAGAAAGAAAGAAAGAAAGAAAGAAAAGAGAGAGAAAGAAAGAAGGAAGGAAGAAAGGAAGAAAGAAAGAAAAGAGAGAAAGAAAGAAATAAAGAGAGAGAAAGAAAGGAAGGAAAGAAAGAAAGAAAGAAAAAGAGAGAGAGAAAGGAAAGAAAGAAAGAAAGAAAGAAAGAAAGAAAGAAAGAAAGAAAAGAGAGAGAAAGAAAGAAGGAAGGAAGAAAGGAAGAAAGAAAGAAAGAAAGAAAGAAAGAAAAGAGAGAGAAAGAAGGAAGGAAAGAAGGAAAGAAAGAAAGAAAAGAAAAGAGAGAAAAAGAAAGAAAGAAAGAAAGAAAGAAAGAAAGAAAGAAAGAAAGAAAGAAAGAAAGAAAGAAAGAAAGAAAGAAAGAAAGAAAGAAAGAAAGAAAGAAAGAAAGAAAGAAAGAAAAAGGAAGGAGGGAGGAAGGAAGGAAGGAAAGAAGGGAAGGAGGGAGGGAGGGAGGGAGGGAGGGAGGGAGGGAGGGAGGGAGGAAGGAAGGAAGAAAGAAAGAAAGAAAGAAATTGTGTTTCCAGAAGCCAGGGAGAGTGGATTGGAGCTTATCATGGTGGTGGTTTCTCTGTTCTTACCTGTGTGATTATGTGGCTATTTTTTTTTTTTCTGGTGTCACTGTTCCTCTTTCTGTATTGTTCTTTTTTTATTGTGGGGAGTGGGGTCACAGTTAGGGGAGCAATTAAATTGCATACTAATTACAGTAAACTGGTTGGAACCCCCAAAACCCCCAAAGCAGGTATTAGTAAAGTGAAGGGAGAGAAAATGTAGATTTTTTTTTTAAAAAAAAAGAATTAGCTAATATCATTTTGGGGGTGGGGTGGGAGTTTTAAGATTATAGAATTTATTCCCTTATGCTTGATGGTGCCATACAGTTTTCAGATTTTTTTGCTTTCAGTTCAGGGTGTCTGCTCAGTTACTGCCTTAAGCTTCTTCTTACGCTGCCTCATGAAATCACAGGAATGACTCTGTGTAAAGGCTTAGCTGGACCTCGTGCCTATATAATATTACTCTAAAGAAAGACGGGGCAAAAAGAAACTGTGGAAGGTGTTTGGCAACGAGTGAGCAAGGGAGCTCACTAAACCTTTGAAGGTCAATTAGCCAGAAAATGTGCTAAAGATGGGGTGCTGTGCTGGATTACTGGCCAGAATTACCCCCAAGGTCCTCAAAGTGGGCCTGCCTTTGAGCAGGGAGAGACAATTATAGACCTGGTGGAGATGCTACAAAAGCTTTAATTAAGGGACTTACTTACACCCCACTAAGTTTTGGAAATTGAATTCTTATTTGGGCTTAACTGATGGTTCTTTTGTCTGAGTTTTCATGTGTAATTCAATAGAGAACAGTATTTCAAAAAAAAAAAAAAAATCAGTATGAAGCTGGCCCTGCCAGTGGCTACCAGCAAAGTGGAAAATTTGAACAGTGTGAGGGACTCCATAGAAAAAGGTAGGCTAGGAGCTTTAGTTGGGGTGCCGTGGAGACGGAGGTAATATTTCTGTAGTATACACATTGGTACATTAGGAAACTGGAAATTCTGGTTTAAACATGGGAATTAAGGGCTGGGGAGATTGGTTCAGAGGGCCAGTGTGTACACTTTGCATGCTGAAGTTCAGGGCTCAATCCTTGATACTGCGTGCGCGCACACACGCACACATACACACACAAACACACTCATAAACACACATGGTGGGGGATGTCCTTTCTTTCCTTGTTGGGACACCTTACACACACACACACACACACACACACACACACACACACACGTATGCATTAAGAGTAATTATAGCTTCCTCCAACCTGATTTTTCCCTGCCTGGACATAAGATCTTACTTGTAGAAGTCACTCCTGGTGATTGTTCAGGTGTGTGGAGAAGTTATATATGTATATGTATATTGGCTTCTGTTTAGGTCCAAGAACACATTAGTGGGTATGTTTCCATCAGTCAATGGTTCTTTCTCTTCCTCCCTTTCTTTTTTATTTTTTTATTTTTGCCTGCTTGGTGTGGTGTTTTGGTATGGACCATAATTAAAGCTTGCTTTTTTTTTTTTTAAACACTCTAAGAAATGCCCGTGTTTGGGTGATCTCTAGGGGTTTTTTTTCCCTATTTCTCATTTCCATGCAGCCTCAGTTACTAGGACATTTGTGGATGAGGTCCTATCTTGTGCCTTCGTTAGTGTATGGGAGCTGTTTTTTAAAAAATGTTTTTATTGAGACTATTGTGAATTACAAATCCTTCATAGTTGTATTTAAGGCATATAGTGATAGTGAATTAAGGCCATTCCCATCACCAGTGTTGACCTCCTGCCACCAAAGTTCCCAGCATGCATCTCATACCCCTGCCCTTAGCACCCCCCCCCTCAGTCTACCAGTGTAACAGGTCCATTTAATTTATGTTTAGATTGTTATAGTTTGGGTCTCTTGATTTTATTATTCTATTGTCATTGTCATTGACTTTGGCTTGGTTATTTATTTCTGACCTTTTTCTTTTCTCAATTTGCAGAAAGATGTAGAAATATGAGGTAAAACAAGGTATTTAATGTCCCCAGGTTTTATGAAAAGGGCAGGAGTCCCTATCTAGAAGATATATATATATATATATATATATATATATATATATATATATATATATAAATTTAAAACAATAAATAGGGGGAGAGAGAGAAGAGAGAGAGAGAAAGCAGATTTTTGTTTTTGTTTGAGTAGGCACAGCAAATGCTGGGGGAAATTAGAAAGGAAATACCCTTGGCCTAAAAATACAGGGTGTGTCTACCCAAGAAGTATACCAACTATAGGCTCTGGACCAACCCCAAGGTCTTTCTTCATGGTTCCAGTCAGGCTTCTGTAATTAGAAGTCTTTGTTTTTGCTCAGATCCTATACTGAAGCCAGGTGTCAAGGGAATGTCTTCTGGTTTTATCTCACTATTAGATGGCAAGGCAGGGAAATTTGCCCTTAGAACAAATTGTTGCTGTTTCCTCATCATCAGGGTGTCATATGAACCTACTCTGGAGCAAATTAGGTGCCAGGGCAGCATTAGGGCCTCCGGGGTGGGGGACGGGGCGTGGGTTTGAGTCCTGGTGCTGGTGCAGAAGACCTTGCCAGTTCTGAGGATGGGATTCAAGGTTTAGGGTTGTACAGTCTATGAATCAATTGAGGCCTAAGTCAAGTCCCCATGACAAATGTTCAGGACTCCAAAGTTGTTATGGGAAATAGAATGACTGCATTATAAAATTTATGAGTTCCTATTCCCATTATATATATAAGAACTTCTTTCTATTTGCAAAATTTCCCCATTTTAGTGTGCTTATGCAAAAAGAAACAGTGCCACATGATACTATGGTGGTACTATATGGGGGTAAAAACTAACTAGCTAAACGATCTCTATAACCTGGTTCTCACCTGAACTCAGATTCCAAGAGAAATTTATCTACTAAGATTTCTTACTACAGAGATCCAAAATGGGAAGGGGGAAGCAATCTCTACATATGGGAATAAACACTAAGAATTATAACTATTAAGGAAATGCATCTACAGAAATACATAAAGGAAATATAGATATCCCCTTTAAGTCTTTTGAGATAGTCTGGGGTGGGGATAAAATCCAGGGCACAGTTTCATCCCACTCCATGGTTTTGCGGAGTCTGAAGAATGGTTTACAGAAGTCAGGGATCAGATAGTATTCTTTTTTTGGGGGGGGGGGTGGGGAGTCACACCCGGCGGCGCTCAGGGGTTACTCCTGGCTGTCTGCTCAGAAATAGCTCCTGGCAGGCACGGGGGACCATATGGGACACCGGGATTTGAACCAACCACCTTTGGTCCTGGATCGGCTGCTTGCAAGGTAAACACCTCTGTGCTATCTCTCCTGGCCCCAGATAGTATTCTTAAGCTGAGGGTCTCTCCAGAGCTGAGTCCTGTAACAAGCAACAGTCCACAGAGTGGTGGCTGTAGGTTCTTTCCAGGCCGAGAGAAGGCTTTGGGAGCTGGCTGGAAGCTTGCTGGGGCAGGGGGAAAGTTCTGGATCCATAAAGACAGGAAGTCTACCTTCCTGCCCTTTTTTTTTTTTTTTTTTTTTTATAAAATAAGTCTTAATTGAGAAATTTAATTGTGAGATACACAGCTACAACGATGCTCAAGATTGAGTTTCTGTCATACACTGTCCAACACCTAACACCCATTCCTTCACTGCACACTTCCTGCCACCAATGCCCCAGTTTTGTGCATGGAAATGTTTTAACTTCTGCCTTGCTCTACCCCCAAGAATCCTGGGAA